>NC_086450.1:296289557-296592414 GCF_028390025.1 Pseudophryne corroboree | reverse complement strand
CCACCCGCAGCGGTTTTAATAGAGGGGCTTCACTTGCAGCGGTATCAAGATCTCACCCTGCGGTGAACGTGACACGGGCATACTTCGGATGCTGGGCACGGGAGAAACCCGTCCTGTTATAGTAACAGTACATGGGCACAGAGACACCGTCCATAACGGCATTGGGACACCATAATCCATCGGGCAGAGATAGTAGACAGAGGAGCGGGAATTCCATCCGAAACATCTCCCTCTCTACCGGACTCACTGGCTGATCCGACGCCCTCCAACGGGTGCATCACGGGGTATTGACCAGGTACTCAGGGCTGCCCTCTCATCCACTGCTTGGTATCTGTTGGCCCCATTGCAATGCCTTTTGGTAACAGGGGAGGAGGTTACCAAACGTGGACAGTAGAAGCAGCCCGCACTATTCTATCCATTCAGTCCCAGGTGGACGGCTCTTCCCTGCTCTCATTGTTCCCATTCACTGCCCAATAGGGCACATGGGACAAAAGCAGAAAGGGAATCTGTTTCCACACACCTGGGGCTCTCTTTTTCATCTTCACCTGTATCTGGTTATAAATTGCTTTAATATCACATAAATGCATTGTATCTTAGCAAACGTACACAGGTCTGTTATGTATACAAAGCTAATGACATCAGCTTACAGCCTGTTCTAGCTAATATATCTATCTTTAAAAGCACATTTTACACTAGCCCCTCCCTTTTTGATCTGTCTATACGAAATGGAGTATACCGTTGTTCGGAACAAGTAAACTATTAACTCAATGTGCTGACAAATTAGCCCTAATCACGTACCCGAGATTGACTTTTAGCAATATCTGCACAAGATCCCTTATATTAGGGCGATATCCGCCTACGGTCTATGTATGAATTTAAATCACGGTCATATTAACATCCCTGGGAGATATTTGCCCACATTTTTTGTATTAATTTGTATCATAATTGAATTTACCCTGTCCTCTCAATAATATTGCGTTGAATGATGTTACTAGAGCAGATTAATGGGTACATTTCTTATTATAATAATCCTTTTGTTACCAGTACACTCAGGGCCGGTTCTACCCCTTGTGGCGCCCAGTGCGTGAGTTACCACTGGCGCCCCCCCCCCCCCGTGGCAAAACAGATAGTGTGTGGGGGCATGGCTTCATAGGGGAGGGGCGTGGCCAGTTATGCTCACAGTAGCTGTGCCCCCCAGTTGATTTGCCCCTGTAGATATGCCCCCAGTAGTTGTGCCCCCTCTTTATTTGCTCCCAGTATTTGTGCCTCCTCTTTATTTGCCCCCAGTTGTTGTGCCCCCTCTTTATTTGCCCCCTGTAGTTGTGCCCCCTCTTTATGTACCCCCAGTATTTGTGCCTCCTCTTTTTTTGCCCCCAGTTGTTGTGCCCCCTCTTTATTTGCCCCCTGTCGCTGTGCCCCCACCCCCGCTTACAAACACACACACACACACACACAAAATAATAAAAACAATACTTACCACTGCCCCGCTCCTGCTTCTTCTGCTGCTGCTGCTCCGTCAGTCTGGCCGCCCGCTCCTCTCTATGGGAGAGACGTCAATGACGTCTCTCCCATAGCGCCGCACAGACACTAGAGGTCAATAACGACCTCTAGTGTCTGTGCCTGGAGCCGGCTGCAGCGGACGCCCACACAGCCCACGGCATCTGCTGCAGCCGTGGAGCGGGGAGCGGAGTGCGGGCAGGCGGCGGTGCCTGCGGGGTGACTGCGGCCGCGCCCCCAGGCCGCAGCGCCCCGGGCAAAGGCACTGCTTGCCCGCACCAAGGACCGCTCCTGAGTACACTGTATGAAGATTTACACAGAAATTCTTTTTGGATTTATGCAATGAAATTAATGACACCTGAGTGACAGAAATAGGAGCCCTAGACTGTTCAGATCAGTTACCAATAGGGTTTTTCCTGACACTGAATACTTGAGACAGTGTAACTATTATCTGCTCTCTGGTACTGGCTGTCCTGTCAGCAATACACTGTTGTGGAATGGTGGATGCAAAACTTGTATCAAATTACATTAACACTGTTGCTGCAGTCCTGAACAGTGGACTGACGCAAAGGGTGCATATATGTTACAAAACCTTTATAGAATTTATAAAAATCACAGTGTTCCTCTTGTTTCCCTTTCTTCCTGTTTTTCTGGCAGCATTATTCTGGGGAATTAATTACGGTATGTGGGCACATATATCTCTCCCTATATTTAAAGTATACAATTGAGTGACCTCACAGGTACTATTGTGTCAGCATAGTCTCTCATAAGAGCCAAACAGTAGCTAGATAAGCACTGACTAATTTTACTAATATTTCACACAGCTTATTTAATCCTACTTGCGTAGATATAAATCTACTGTATATAATCTCTAGTTTACACTTATATCTCATATAGAAATTTCTTTCTGCACTTTCAGGCCATCAGATTGGATTATATGCCTGTTTTTGGTGCTAATTTTTAAATATGGAAATAAAAATTTATAAATTTTAATATAGAATAATCATTTCAAAAGAGTGCGCCACACACTAAGCTTCTTTTTAGTGGCAGGTCCACTAGCGGCTCACACTAATAAATCCCCCCCTAAGGCATGCTATGACAGTAGATTATCCAACTGTACCTTTATTTTATACAGTGCCTAAAGTCCATAAGTCTTTAATGAAACCCCCGAGCCGACCCATTGTGTCGGCGAGAAATTCTTTATATCACCCAGTCTCTATTTTTTTAGATGCATATCTAAACCCTTGTATTCAAGCAGTTCCTTCATACTTGAAGGATACTACTGCATTACTATTACTTTTACAGAAGTTAACTGTTCCATCTGGTAAGCTGACTTTATGTAGTGCCGACGTTACCAGTCTCTACACCTGCATACCACATATAGCAGGTGTGGAGGCGGTACGATCTTTGATTACAGATAATCCCTTGTACACAGGTCCCACAATAGAGGTATTCTTACAACTGTTAACCCTTGTATTAACACGGAATTCTTTTTCCTTTAATGGCCGGATATACCTGCAGTTAGCGGGATGTGCGATGGGGTCCCCTGTGGCCCCATCGTACGCTAATGCTTACATGTACCTTATAGAATCACAATTGTTCGGTCCCATCACAGGGTCATCTATGTGTCTCTATAAGAGATACATAGATGACCTTTTGATTTTTTGGTCAGGTCCAGTACAGACCTTGATTAGTTTATTGGAGGAACATAATGCCACGGGAAGTCCAGTCAAATTTACATATCAGATCTCCGAACAACAGGTGCATTTTCTTGATGTGGCCATCTCTATTGTTGATGGTTCTATACGGACAAATTTATATGTTAAACCCACGGATAGGAATTCGGTATTACATCATGATAGTTTTCATCCACTTCCCACACGAAAGGGTTTGCCATATTCCCAATTACTGCGGGCCAGGAGAATTATCTCCGACCCACAACAGACCATTGAGACCATGGATCAGATAGTCACTAAGTTTGAAGCACGTGGCTATCCACGGGCAGATCTCTTATTAAATAAATCCAAGGCCTTGAGCCATTCGAGAGAATCTTTATTGAACAGCAAATCTACATTAGATGTGACGCAACAGACTCCAAGGATCCCGTGGGTTAATCAGTATACTACAGCCACTGCAACTATAACTAAACAAGCTAAGAAATTGTGGCCGATAGTCAACTCAGATCATTCACTGCCAGCCCTAACAGGTACCAGGTTACTCCCCAGTTATACAAGGGGGAAAAGCATAGCTGATCGAGTGGTTAAGTTAGACATTTTTCCTTTAACCAAATCGGTGCAATCACACTTCTTACGCCCTAAAGTTGGCTGTTACCGATGTTTAGGTTGCTCAACGTGTAATACACTCATGATGGGCACTACTTTCAGTCATCCGCAGACAGGGAAGAAATGTAAAATACAACATCGAGTAACATGTACCACCACCCATGTAATCTACATGCTGAAGTGCCCCTGTGGACTCGCCTATGTGGGCAAGACCCAGAGGCAGTTCCGAGAGAGGATGGCACTGCATCGCAGTGCCATCAAACAAGCATTGGAGAAGGGGTCTAGCGAACAACCGGTGGCCCGACACTGCATGCAGGCAAGACATTCGGTAGCCAGTATGCGTGCTATTATTATAGATCACGTCCCTTCATCTCACCGGGGAGGGGACCGCAACAAGATCCTTCTACAACGTGAAAGTAGATGGATCTTCATGCTTAACACGTTGTCCCCACGGGGCTTGAATGAGTCCCTGGGCCTCCAATGTTTTCTTTAGTTTTCTTTAGTTAGCGATACCAAGTTGATAAAAGGCCCAATGGTAATTTGCTCTATACTACTGATAAAGCTAAATATTTATCTTATATAAAACCCTTTATGAGGTCTAAGAACACTGTACGCTATTGACGTATTAAATACCGTAAGGGTACGCTCGATGCGTAACGATCGCTTAGCCGTGGTCGAGACGCTCAAGCGTCACGTTCGCTCATGGCCGAGAGATCACAGGCAGGCACGCTATTGGCTGCCGTCTATCGTAATGATTCGCTATAGCGTAGCGCACGCTCGGGACCACGAGAAGATCACCAGCGGCGCTGACGCTCACAATGTTAAACCTTTATATCTAAACCATAAACTATGTAATATGCTGTAAGACCTTAGTGTAGTGATAGAGTGTAAATGCAACACAGTATAACCTTATTAACTCAAATGCTGTTCGAGCGTCACCGACGCTCTGAGAATACTTAACACTATAAGAAATACACAGATACCGTGCTTAGGGTCTAACGCCTTATATATATATTATGAATGTTGTACTTGCAAAAGAATTAATACAATACAAGTCATACACTGCAATATAACATAGACTACCTAACCAGATAACTACACAGGAAATACAATACAATACAATTATGTTTTAAGGGAAAATAAGAGAGAAAGAGGAGAAGAGAGAGAGAGAGAGAAATGGCTCACAATAACAGTAAGAACAATATGATTGCGGGGAAACACTTACGCACAAGGGGAAACAATCGCATGCGCCTCTGGACATCCAGCTCCCGATTTTCAGCAATGATAACCGTTGAAGAGTGAGCTGGATGTGATCGGCTTGTCTATTTATGCCCCACACACAATACAATTCAATGGTCCCTACAATCTCATTGTTCATTGGACACAGGAATTCGGCTTCGCACTATAACAAAAGGTCATAGGTTGATTCATACAGGTGGGCTGTGACGATTTCCAACAGCTCAGGTGGGAGGGAAACTGGGTTTCCCGCCGCATGGCTAAGTAAGAGTAAATAATAGTAAATGGACATAAACTTCTTATGTCCATAACTATTCGCACGAGCGATTAATCCGCTCCAAACCAACACCGGAATATTGCTCTTTAAATGTTCTTCCGATGGATACTAAACACCACTGTATGACTCCTGTTAGACCCTTCGTACAATACAAAGAGGGATCTCTCTGTCCAGGAACATGCTATATTAACTAAACTTTCAGAATCTATCAAAGGGACCATGATCTACAAAATACATTATATAGTGAAAATATGTAACGATTGAGTCGCACGCTACGATCACATAAACTCTACCGTAAATACGCATACCGTGCGCCTGCGGGTGCCCGCGACTGTGAGTATGCGCACGCACGGGAGAGCGTACGCATGCGCAGCGTGGACGTGTATGAGGTGCAAATATGGCAGTGTGTATAGAGATATTTTTCTGACTTTGACAGTCCACCCTTTGGCAGTCAACAATAACTGCCACTTCCTAAAACATTTCAAAAAGAGAAAAATATATGTCAGGGGTTAATACATTTCCATGGTTGGGTAAGGGAGGAGAGAGGAGAAGGTGTGAAGAGGGTATGACCTAGTGAGATAGCAGAAGCATGTGTGTATGAATCCATGTTTGGGGGTCATGTATCATCGTGCCGTACATGTTTTAAATCAAGCTTCGAGGTATTGCGAAGTATACATTTGAATTCCTTCTTATCCCGTGGTACGGGTCTGTGGATGGGCTGTCAAACTTTACCGAGCTCTTTTCGGATTTTGGTAGTAACAAAATGGGGAGCACATTTTAGTTGATGATACATGAATGGGGGAGATATGTGATTGCTGATATCTGTGCCTGTATTCCCTATCGACTATGTGTGTCATTACCTGAGGGTTGTAGAAATGAAGATAAAGAACACTTATGGTAAATGCAGTGGTATTCTATGTCAGGTAAATGAACATTTGTCGGTTGAAGTCTTGTTCGGTGTCTGTTGAATGCAGTCTTCTTTGTGCTTTTGCCCATAAGGTGCGAGCAAAAGCTTTGTCAATGTCCATAGATTTACAAAAGTGTTGGGCTAGCGTAATTTTAAAATTTCTAGGGAAACTGGGGATCTATGGCAAAGTTCATCAAAAATCTGTGTATCGGGTTGTCAAAACTTCTTCTTTAATCCATCTGTTGTCTGTATATCGGCTCATCAAATTCCTCGTCCAAGTGGGTCTTTTTTACCTTGGAGGAAACGGAAAAACAGGTGAAAGAAACGGACCGTAGAAATCGCATTTTCATCACATCATTGTTTCTACATTTGGGTCATAAATCAAATCCATTGGAATTACAGTTTCCTCACTCCTTAAACTCATCACCCTGGTACGACGATTGCACTTCATTAAAGCCTGACCGCATCTAAATATCAAACCAATTGATATGACAACACCTAAGATACATAGGAGAAACTTCCCAACATCCATTATGACTCCTTGAGCCCACTCTCCTAAACCAGAGAACCAATTTCGCGGGTTCAACCATGACACCCAACCAGTCAGCTCATTACCTACAGCAGCAAGAGTGAGATTGTGTCTCCTGCGAAATTCCCACTTCAGTTGGAGAATATCGTCCATCTTTTGGTCTATGACCTCGACCGGGTCCTCGGTGCTATTCGTAATATATGTGCAACATTTCACGCCGTATTGTGTTGCCAGTGTGACACAATATCCGCCTGTCACTGCTGTGAGGTAATTAAGAACCATTCTATGCTGTACCAGTTCTGTTTTATAAGCTTGAAGTTCTCTTCCAGTATACCTAAACGTGTCATCATACATTTCAGTGATATTATCTAACAAATTTGCAAGCGCAGATATGTATTTATAATTCAACACTCCTCTGGCGGTGCGAGTGATGTCTAACGCGATTAGAAACTGAATCCCGGTGGATTCATGGATCATGTCAGAGGCCGGATGCTCTGTTCTTTCTATCAGGTGCCGTTTAACTACGTGCTCGTAATGGGTGTGAGTATAAGGAGTTTGGGCAACACGGTGTATGTCTTTCATTTTGTCATGTGATACAGTCATTACTTCAGGCAGTACTTTTCCAATATAACACAATCCTTCAGAGTTTGGGGCAAGCCACTTGTACGCCTTTCTCCCGCATATGAAATATGCATCATCGGGGAGAACATATGGGACGGAGTAGGACATAAAAATATTACACACCTTCCATGTGAAATCTCCTAACCCTAATTCTTCCATCTGCTTAGTACACGTATCAGGTTGTGCGATATGTGCACAGTATCCTGGTGATACCTCTCCAACTCTCGTAATCCTATTTCCTAAGGTATACCTATATCGGAAAGATTTTCCTCTACTGGCTATGTGGCGTATAAGCTCTGTATCTGTAGGCATTCTATCTGCTCTATGCGAAAAGGTCATGGTTTGGTTACTCCATGACACTTCCCAATTTCCCGGCTTTCGGGGATTGGAGATGTTAAAACATAATAGGGACCTATCCACATGGTATTGGTGGAGCTTCAAACTAGGAGGGCTGTAGATATTAAACCTCCTGTCCACCGGTCTCCCACCACTTAACTCAAGTACCTACCCTAACGTTAAAGGAAATGGTACTAGCCCTGATTTGCTATGACCTTGAGGTACTTGAGAGCATACCCAACAATCTGTTTTATTTAACACACTACCCACTAAGGAGTGATAGTCACTCAATGGATGCCAGTCCATATGGATATTAAAACTGGATTGGCATTTCTTAATGCACCCATCCTCCACTACGTTGTCACAGAGCCTACAGATACAGTTTTCTTCAGCTAACAATCCTTCACAATTCCTTCTATTGTCAATGCTATCGGATCGTTTTCTGATACTCGCCTTTACTTGTTGGTTAAGTTGTTCTTGGAAAACTACGCCTCCATCTTTATCATCAGAACTCATTCCAGAACCTCTCTCGACCTCCATGGTACTCTCGCCGGAACAGACTGCTCTGGTCAACATCATGGTCAACAGGAAAATCCGGATCACAGTCTCTTGGGGCAAGTCCATCTTGTAGGAGGAAACGGAGAAGAATGAGAAGGGGGAAAAAATAATTTGAGGGAGAGGGGATGGGAAGTTGGAGAAAAACAATAAAAGGGAACAGGGGATCGACAACTGCTTTTGGTCTTGTGATTTTCAATGCTCAGGTGCCGCCTCAATCCTCCTGGAACAGACACTCCAGTGATACAACCTCTACCGTCTGTTCCTTATCACGGGACCTCTCTGGATCAGCAACCTTCTTACAGTGGGACGAATGAACCCAAGTCTCTCTCTCAGCAACCTTCAATGCTGTAGTGCTAGTCAATAAGACCTGGTATGGTCCTTCCCATCTGTCAATAAGGCAACCTGAGCGTAGAAAATTCCGTATCATTACATAATCCCCAGGTTCAATGTCATGACAATTACTATCTGGTAAATCAGGAATCACCAACTTCAGATTATCATTTTGATTCCTTAACTGTTTACTCATGTTAATCAAGTATTTTACAGTCACTTCATTGTTACACTTCAAATCATCCTGAGGGTTAATCATAACATGCGGTTGTCGACCAAACAAGATTTCAAAGGGAGACAGATTAAGAGGGGACCTGGGAGTGGTTCTGATGCTGTACAGTACAATGGGTAAAGCTTCTGGCCATGTCAATCCTGTCTCTGCCATCACTTTACTCAGTTTATTTTTAATAGTGCTGTTCACTCTTTCCACTTTCGCACTCGCCTATGGGCGGTATGGAGTGTGCAGCTTGCTATCAATTCCCATCAATTTACACATTCCTTGAAAGACATCACCTGTAAAATGGGTACCCCTATCACTTTCGATAATTCTAGGGATACCATATCTACATACAAATTCCTGCACAATTTTCTTAGCAGTAAACATAGCGGTATTTGTGGCCGCCGGAAATGCTTCGACCCAATTTGAGAAAACATCTATACAAACAAGTACATATTTCAAATTTCGACAAGGGGGTAATTGTATAAAGTCAATCTGTATTACCTGGAAAGGGCCGCCGGCAGGTGGGATATGAGATGGTTCTGTAGGTATTGCCTTTCCGATGTTCTTTCTCAAACAGGTAAGGCATGACATTGCTCTTTTACTCGCATGAGATGAAAATCCTGGGGCACACCAATATGCTCTTACCAACTTGCACATCCCTTCCTTGCCCAGATGAGTCAGCCCGTGAGCTGCCTCAGCTAAACATGGAAGGTATGCTCTGGGGGCCACTGGTTTACCGTGTCCATCCGTCCAGAGTCCTGAGGACTCCTGGTCATATCCTTTTGCCTTCCAGACTGCCTTTTCCTGTGTGGAACACAAATTTTGCATCTCACACAACTTCTGTGTGTTGATGGTATTAAATACCATCAGTTGTGTGGTGTCTGTCTGTCTGGGGGTACCAGCTGCTAACTTAGCAGCTTCGTCTGCTCGGCTGTTACCAAGTGATACTGGGTCTTGGCTATATGTGTGTGCTTTACATTTGATAACAGCCACTCTGTCGGGTTCCTGTATCGCTGTTAGAAGCCTTTTTATGTGAGCTGCATGCGCTACCGGTGTACCAGCTGCTGTCATGAAGTTTCTGAGGCGCCATAGGGCTCCGAAATCATGGACTACCCCGAATGCGTATCTAGAATCGGGGTAGATATTGGCTGATTTGCCCTTAGCCAATTCACATGCTCTGGTTAGGGCGACCAGTTCAGCAACCTGGGCTGAGTGAGGTGGGCCTAGCGGTTCCGCTTCTATGGTGCCTTGGTCATCTACGACTGCGTATCCAGTACACAAGTCTCCCGAGTCTGACTGTCTATGACAACTACCGTCCGTGTAGAAAGTTAGATCTACATCTTCCAGTGGGTTGTCACTGATGTCAGGCCTTTCGGTAAAATTTTGGGTCAAATATTCCATACAATCATGTGTGTCCTCCTTTGTGTTAAATTCTCCTTCCCCACCACTCTCAACCTCCACCCTTTGTGCCTGTCCAGGCACACCTGGGAGATACGTTGCAGGATTTAATGCACTGCATCTCTTTATGGTGATGTTTACGGGGGCCATTAGTGCCAATTCCCATCTTGTAAACCGCGCTGATGAGACGTGCCTGGTTTGGGCAGAATTTAGCAAGGCTGACACTGCATGTGGTGTATGAATTGTGAGGTTGTGACCTAGCACTACATCTTTGCTTTTCGTTACTAGCAATGCTATCGCAGCAACGCTTCGCAAGCATGTGGGGAGGGATCGCGCTACCGTGTCTAGCTGAGCCCTGTAGTATGCTACTGGCCTGCTGGCATCACCGTGCTTTTGGGTTAAGACGCCTGCCGCGCAACCAGCACTTTCTGTTCCGTACAGCTCAAAGGGTTTCCCATAGTCTGGCATACCTAATGCTGGTGCCTGCGTTAGGCACTGTTTAAGTCTCTCAAATGCCGTCTCAGACTCGTCTGTATGCGAAATCCGATCAGGTTTGTTTGAGGAGACCATCTCCTGCAAGGGTAACGCTAGAATGGAAAACCCTGGGATCCAATTACGGCAATACCCACACATTCCTAAAAATGTTCTGATCTGTTGCTGGGTTTGTGGCAGAGTCATGTCTCTAATTGCTTGAATTCTATCAGCGGTCAGGTGTCTCAGTCCTTGTGTTAGACAGTGTCCTAAATATTTTACCTTAGTTTGGCATAACTGCAACTTGTCTTTGGAAACCTTGTGTCCTGTGTCTGAAAGATGAAACAGGAGCTGTTTCGTATCCTTCAGGGATGCTTCCAATGAATCAGAACACAGTAGTAGATCATCCACGTACTGTATTAATACTGATCCACTCACTGGTTGGAAAGACTGTAAACAATCATGCAAAGCCTGAGAAAATATACTTGGACTATCTATGAATCCTTGTGGTAATCGAGTCCATGTGTATTGGACTCCTCTGTATGTAAATGCGAACAAATATTGGCTGTCAGGGTGCAGAGGTACCGAAAAGAAAGCGGAGCAGAGGTCAATAACAGTGAAAAATTTCGCAGTGGGAGGGATTTGCATTAGGATGACAGCTGGATTTGGCACTACGGGGAACTGACTCTCAACTATTTTGTTAATCCCCCTCAGATCCTGGACTAGCCGGTAACCCCTCCCCCCACTCTTTTTCACAGGGAAGATGGGACTATTGGCAGTGCTGGACGTTCTTACCAGAATGCCCTGTTGTAGCAAGCGCTCTATTACTGGGTACACTCCTAACTCCACCTCTGGCTTCAGAGGGTACTGTGGGATTTTTGGAGCTATCCTACCATCTTTTACTTGTACAACTACCGGAGCTACGTTTGCCATTAATCCAGTGTCCTGTCCATCTTTAGTCCAAAGTGACTCTGGTATCTGAGATGTCATTTCTTCTATTTGGGAGGGAGTCCTATTTGTCATAATGGTATGTGACATTAATTTTGATGGGGAGTCTAACATGTCTCGCACTTCCTGAGCGTGATTCTCAGGTATGTCCAAGAATACACCTTCAGGAGTACAATAAATGACGCACCCCATTTTACACAGTAAGTCTCTTCCCAGGAGATTGGTCGGTGCCGATGCAGCCAGCAAAAAGGAATGCTTGGTATGTAAAGGCCCTATTGTAATCTCGGCTGGCTTGCTAACAGGGTAATGCTGGACTACTCCTGTTACTCCCATGGCTGGAATTGTCCTACCAGTGGTTCTCATGCCCACTGTCGAATTTATCACTGATTTGGCCGCCCCCGTATCTACAAGAAAGTTTAATGATTTACCAGCTACATTAATTGCAACTTCGGGTTCACTTCCAAGGCTTGCAATCAATTTTACTGGCTGCAGATTACAGGTATGGCCACACCCCTATTGGGTATGGTGACCTCCCTGAATCCCGCTGGCAGCAACTACTTGTGAGGGAGTTAGCTGGGAACTACCAGAGGCGTGCCAGTCTCTGTTCGGGGGGTATCTTTTTGTTTCCCCTGTATGTGGCTCATAACTCCGTCTCTGTGGACCCTGATCCCAATGTCGTGTGTCGTGTCGTTGTCTAGGGGGTTGATAAGATTTTGGTACATTTCTCGATCTACAGTCTCGTGCAAAGTGTCCCTGTTTGTGACAAAAATAACATGTTACCACATTTGACTTACCCACAGGGTTTGGTGATATTAACACAGGCTGTTTTGTGGTCAGGGCCTGTATACTTACTGACATTAACTTATCACCTTGTGACTCCCTGTGTCTGGTGATATTCCGGTCGTGATCAATAGCAGCCTCTCTCAAAGTAGCCACAGACAGACCTCGCCAACATGGTTGTGTGGTCTGTACCCTAGTCTTTAATGACTCTTTTAAACCATCCATCAGTACCGATACTGCTACTTCTCGATGGTTTATGTTTGTTTTAATGTCCTCTATGCCTGTGTATTTTGCCATCTCTGATAATGCTCTGTGAAAATACTCTGCAGCTGTTTCTGACTCCTTTTGTTTAATGGAGAATATCTTGTTCCATTTAACTACCGCTGGGAAATACTCCTTTAACTGTAAACTTATTCTTTTTACATTATCTTTGTTGTACACATCTGTAAGAGGTACATCCTGATCTAATCCACAGTCAACTAAAAATTGAGCTGCGTCGACATTGGAGGGTAAACAAGCTCTTAGCAGTACTTGCCAATCTTTATTATTGGGCTCTAAAGTGTTTCCTAGGTCTCTGATGTATTTTTGGCTAGCAACTAAATCTTTTCTAGGGTCAGGGAATTCAGACACTATGGTCCTTAATTCCATTCGGGTAAACGGGCTATACATGGCGATGTTCCTAACTCCTGAAGTGTCCGTTTTCCCATTTGGCACTACTATTACCTTAACAGGATTAATTCTAACAACATCATTCCGTGTAGATTCTACAGCCTGTGGTGAAATAGTTTCAGCATAGTGTATGGTGCCGTACTTACCCATTGATACGACCTCACCTGTCCCTCCGCTAGGGGGCTTTGTTACTAATCTTATAGGTTGGGCCGTGCCTACTGTTGTCTCAGATATGGTGGCTGCTAGAGAGAGCGCTGATATTGTTGCCGATTCGTCCTCTTGATCACACTCCTGGGGAAAGTTCAAAACAGGGTACAACTTGCACGGGTTAATACTTGCATTGGTTAATTGGTTAACATTATCTTTAACATTTACACAGTTGCTAAGTGTTTGTTTGTTACACCTTAGTGCGTCATTCTCCGCAACCAATTTTTCTCCCGTTATGTATGGTGGCGGTGGGGCCGTGGCTATCAGTTTCCTGATAGAGCCAGATCCCGCCGCCTGAGCCAATCCTCTCTGTATGTCACCCTCCTGTTGCCACAACTGCAAATAATCATAATGCTTGATTCGTCTCTTTGCTGATTTAATGAGACATATCCTTCTCCTTAAATTCGTTAACACTTCTGTGCTGAAGCTACCTACTCTTGGGAATTTCTCCCCGTCATGTACTGTCATTCTCTCCCATTCATCACATAAAGCTTCTGTGTGACTTCCATACTTTTCACACATTACGTACCTTGCCGACCCGACTGGTCGGTTTATAGAATCAACCCGAACCGAGGTTGATCGCCCCCTTCCTGAACAACTGGCCCCCATAATTTGCAGGTGTTACGGAACCTTGCAAAAAACCAAGATATTCACGATAGGTTGGCGGTGAAGTTTACCGAGCACCTCACTCACTCGCCCACGCCGACCAATACGACCTGATCACACTGATATAGTGCTGGCGTACTCGACCCAGGGCCCCTATTAACCTTTGTTTACTGGAACATGTGAGTGTGATCCGCAGAGCATTAACCCTTTCCAGTAAAGGTGTGGTTGTCAGATAGTTCCTGAGTGACCAGCGAACTTCCCTTTTTGAAAAAAAAAAAATTACACAAATCACGTTAGAATGTACAAATAGCGTTTATGACCTTCGTACACAAATAGTACCGGTCAGGTTTACTAATGCACACAATTACGTGCGGTACAATCGTTCAGCACATAAGCAACTAATCTTATGTATGGAGCGACCAGCGGAATCGAAAATTGCGGCTGCGAATTCCTTCAGCAAGAGCTTGTATGGCCTATATGGGTGTTGCACCAACACTTTTTTTGGTGTTGTGCCTGTGGACTCTATAGCGGACTTCCTTGTCTGCTGTACCTAGACCTCCTGGTCTGTTATGACCTCCTGGTCTGCTACAGTATGACCTCCTGGTCTGCTATACTCTAATGCTCAAATTTTATGTTTAACCAAGGATGCCTCCCTAGCCACCGTGCATGTCACTTACACGTATGTACCTTCACGAGAACTCGATGATTTCTTTTGGTTCAATCCTCAAAATTGTAAAAACAAACACTCACTCACCACATATACACTTTTGTTTCTATTTCTATTTCTGCGCAGAAATTTCTCTTTAGACCAGATGTGTTACAAATTAGGAGAAGGATCTGTTAATTTAAATTTCGAATTTAAAATAGATTTGCGCTACTTATCGCCTGTTGCGCTATTTATCGCTTATTGCGTTACTTAACAATCAACACTATCGTGTGACTTGAGTTACGTGGGCGTACCCAGACGCTCCGTTGCGTAATTTACGCTGCGTGCGTCGGCCTTTGCGTACGCGAGTCTCAGCCCTTTGTTAGAGACACGTGTACACAAAACCAATGTCCACCGTAACACAACTAACACGTTTATCAATGTAGATGATCCTCGATCATCTACCGCACACCACACCAATCTCTCCTTTTACCTTTAGGTAGAGCTGTGTGTATTTCTATACCTTAACTGTATTACCTTTACTCTTTAACTATGAAATAGCGGCAAATCTCTCTTAGTACGTTTATCAATTATACAATGGCAAACAGGAGAGTGATATATGAAAATACACGAATGAAAAGAAATGCAGATATGCGTGCGTGTGTACGCAAGACAGAAATAAACAGTTTTAAAAAGACACTATCGTTTTGTTCTTACCTCCGGTCCCGGATTCCTTCAGCACCCTTTACTAAGCGAAGCAGACGCTTATCCAAACAGCACTACGAGGAATATGACCTCCCGCCCTTTGCTGCTGGATAATGTCTGCTGAAATTACCTAGTGCAGATATGTGAAGGACGGGCGAGCCGCCAATTGATAAAGCTAAATATTTATCTTATATAAAACCCTTTATGAGGTCTAAGAACACTGTACGCTATTGACGTATTAAATACCGTAAGGGTACGCTCGATGCGTAACGATCGCTTAGCCGTGGTCGAGACGCTCAAGCGTCACGTTCGCTCACGGCCGAGAGATCACAGGCAGGCACGCTATTGGCTGCCGTCTATCGTAATGATTCGCTATAGCGTAGCGGACGCTCGGGACCACGAGGAGATCACCAGCGGCGCTGACGCTCACAATGTTAAACCTTTATATCTAAACCATAAACTATGTAATATGCTGTAAGACCTTAGTGTAGTGATAGAGTGTAAATGCAACACAGTATAACCTTATTAACTCAAATGCTGTTCGAGCGTCACCGACGCTCTGAGAATACTTAACACTATAAGAAATACACAGATACCGTGCTTAGGGTCTAACGCCTTATATATATATTATGAATGTTGTACTTGCAAAAGAATTAATACAATACAAGTCATACACTACAATATAACATAGACTACCTAACCAGATAACTACACAGGAAATACAATACAATACAATTACGTTTTAAGGGAAAATAAGAGAGAAAGAGGAGAAGAGAGAGAGAGAGAGAGAAATGGCTCACAATAACAGTAAGAACAATATGATTGCGGAGAAACACTTACGCACAAGGGGAAACGATCGCATGCGCCTCTGGACATCCAGCTCCCGATTTTCAGCAATGATAACCGTTGAAGAGTGAGCTGGATGTGATCGGCTTGTCTATTTATGCCCCACACACAATACAATTCAATGGTCCCTACAATCTCATTGTTCATTGGACACAGGAATTCGGCTTCGCACTATAACAAAAGGTCATAGGTTGATTCATACAGGTGGGCTGTGACGATTTCCAACAGCTCAGGTGGGAGGGAAACTGGGTTTCCCGCCGCATGGCTAAGTAAGAGTAAATAATAGTAAATGGACATAAACTTCTTATGTCCATAACTATTCGCACGAGCGATTAATCCGCTCCAAACCAACACCGGAATATTGCTCTTTAAATGTTCTTCCGATGGATACTAAACACCACTGTATGACTCCTGTTAGACCCTTCGTACAATACAAAGAGGGATCTCTCTGTCCAGGAACATGCTATATTAACTAAACTTTCAGAATCTATCAAAGGGACCATGATCTACAAAATACATTATATAGTGAAAATATGTAACGATTGAGTCGCACGCTACGATCACATAAACTCTACCGTAAATTAGTGATGAGCGAGGTTCGGTTTTACTCGGTTTTACTCGGTTTTACTCGGTTCTCAAAACGGCATCTTATTGGCTATCCAAAACACGTGACATCCCTGAGCCAATAAGATGCCGTTTTGAGAACCGAGTAAAACCGAGTAAAACCGAGTAAAACCGAATCCGCTCATCACTACCGTAAATACGCATACCGTGCGCCTGCGGGTGCCCGCGACAGTGAGTATGCGCACGCACGGGAGAGCGTACGCATGCGCAGCGCGGACGTGTATGAGGTGCAAATATGGCAGTGTGTATAGAGATATTTTTCTGACTTTGACACTACCTAGTATTAATATTGCCCCTTAAAGGTTGTTTATGACAGTGGGTTTGTTTATGGACATTCATTAAAGTGGTATTCAGCCAATATATGTTTAATATAAGGGTAGGAAATCATTGCTGGTTATCGGTATCCCAATCTGTGTTTTTTAACTTTTTACTGTTTGGTGTTTGTTAGTTATGTCTAGTCCACTGGGCATTTTATAAGATTATTGTCTTTTTAGTTTTTGACAGTGTTATTGTTGTTGTTTTCTTTTTATAGGGGTTGCCTAGTAACCGGGACATGCTGAACAGAGATTGGCTCCTTGTAGGTGCTTCCGACGGACGTCAGTGCACTGTGAGTATAGCACATAGTGAAGGGAAACGTCATCCGCGATACCACCTGTCAGGGGTTACCTAGCAACGGGATTCATATGCCCGTGATTGGCCTCCTGACCGACGCACTACAGTGACGTCAGTACCCCGCGACGGTGACAGCTCGCAGCAGCACGTGACGGCTCCGCCGGCGCCCGGACAGGTGAGTTGAATCCCTGTAATGAGTGTTCATTAGGAAGGGTATATATGGTTTGTTTGTGTTGTTGCACTTGTGTATGATTTGTCCCTGAAGACGTGGTGTCGTCCCCGAAACGGCGTAGGACCGAATTAAAGGTTATTTAATCCAATACTTAGCCTGCTGAGTGCCGCTAATTCCTGCTTCTGTATATATATATATATATATATATAAATTGGGGACAGAGATATATAGAGATAGACAAAGAGAAAGATGTACATGTGTAAGTGCAGGGATAAAAACAAGGGGGAGGGTAGTACACACACTCAATACATCAAACAGGAATGCTCCATTACCCTGGGGTAATTAAAAGAAAAAGTCAGTGGGTACTGGAAATGCACGAGACACATTAACAGGAAAATGTATCTGGCTCTACTGCTATGTAACCAGCAGCCTTTCACCACAGGTGAGTGTTTTGCTTTGTGAGTCCAGGATGAGTAAGGTGCAGTAACTCATCAAAGACCATGACAGACATCATAGTAAACTTGAAAAATGTATCATCAAATTTCCTCAGATCCGTGTAGCTACTTGCTAAAACTCTTTTATGATTCTGCAGAGCTGCCATTGATCTTGCTTGAAGAATCAGATTCATGAAGATGAAAAACTCCACTTTCTCTCCTCTGATAAAGAGGATATATAATTGATGTCATCAAGATATGGAAAAGATCAGTTTGTAAAAATTTAGGAGGATGCAAGATAAAAAAAATTGATTTTGAGCGCAATTGCAAATGTATACAGTACAAATGCATCCAGCACAAGTCCAATATATGTGAACTGCATATATAACATATCAAATGCACACTAAAATTTTTTATATGTTTTATTACTTGCACTTTATGTGCATTATAATTTGCATTTTATGTGCATTATTTTAAACACCAGTGATTATGTAGTCTCAGTTAAACTAATTTCCATCTACAATATGCACAGGTGTATATTGAATTTGGTGAGTCAGGGATTGATCCCTTAGAAGAAAGTGCCCTGGAACAAGAAATGCAATAAGTAAATGTTCTACCACAGTATTCACAGAAAACAGTATCTTAGTCGATTATTGGAATTATTAGAAAACTCTGCAAGCATCAAACAACAACGATCACTGTCAAAGCGGGCTGAAGTTGAGAATCCGTAGGCTGGGCATTTGTTGGAGGAATGGCTGCAGGAGCAGGGAGGAATTGAGGAGGCCAGATTTAGTTCTTTTTCATATAACTAAAGGTTCAAGGATGAGTAACTGATGAACAAAACTTTAAAAACTAGGCTACAATACTCTGTAAGAAGCTGTGAGAATGTACACTGAAGCGTTGTGGCTGAGGAACTCAAAGAACGCTGCTGAAGACTGAATACTGGCGATGGTGTGGATGAAGAACACTGGATAATACTGCGGAAGAAAGGATGATGAGGAAGCGTGACTAAAGAGCATGCCGAAGAATGAAAGCTGTAGGGATGTGACTGAAGAGCACTAGGTAATACTTTTGAAGAATGCATGCTGTGGCAACGTGAATGAAGAGCACTGGATATCACTTGAAGAATGAATGCTGCAGTGACATGGTTGAAGAACACTGGATATCACTGTTGAAGAATGAATGCTGCGGTGACGTGATTGAAGAACACTGGATATTACTGTTGAAAAATGAATGCTGCTGTGACGTGACTGAAGAACACTGTATAATACTGTTGAAGATCAAATTCTGCAGTAACATGACAGAAGAACACTGGATATTACTGCTGAAGAATGAACAGTGCTTGGACGTGACTAAAGAACACATGATATCAATGTTGATGGTTCCTCTATGTTGCAGGGCATTCAGGGTGCAGCCCAGACGGCAGACAGCTGTGGACTGCAGAACTGAGGAATATCCGGTAGAGGTGCAGTGGAGAAATACATGCAGACTTGTACTGCAGAGTTAGAGACCCTTTGGATCACAGAATAACCACAATGGGTACCTGAGAGAGGTCAGAGCTGGAGCTTCTGCTCTAGGCAGTAACATAAAGCACATGCAGCATGCAAGAGTTAGCTGACCCCTCTTGTAAGAGAAAGCTTCCTCCCATTAGACAGAGCATACCCCTAAATTCGGCGATTGTCAACAGAGACTCTTGGTCTCCAACATGGCTGCTCCTAGTGCTGCAGACACACAGGAGCACACCCCTTTACCCACCAGGTCCCCTGTCTCCTCTTCTCTGGCTGTCACACCATCACTGCCACCAGCCCCTCCATGCATCACCATGGCATGTTCCGCCAGCAGCCGGACAGGCAAGCCCCAGACCCGGAAGTATGCCCCTGGTGCCTGACAATGACTAGATGATTTTCTGATATTTACTGTCTTTATGGGACTGGTAAGATTCTTTTTAATGGTTATATAGTATACTGACCCAAAGATCCTGGTTTTCCAATGTACATCTCCAACTATGCTTGCTACAGTGGCGGAACTACAGCCCCCAAAGACCCTGCTGTGGCATGGGGGCTTGATGCTGGTCGGGTTGATGGATGCTGCCTGATCTAACAGTGAGTCAGTGACAGTGACTGACTGTTAATTCATCCTATAGAAAGGGCTTGAGCCGCATGTGGCCGCCCAATTAGGACAGGTGAAGTCTGACCTCAAGTGCCTGTGTGAAGGGTAGAGAGTGACGCCGGACAATGTGGCTGAGTGCTGCAGTGGTGGACCCACTCCCCAGCCGGGATGAATATACTGCAGCTGCTCCTGGCAGCTGCTAAACACAGACAGTCACACTCCGTCTGTGAGCTGCTGTGGCGTTGGTCCTGCTTGCCGGCCAGGATGAATTTACCGCAGCTGCTTCCGGCGCCTGCTAATCACAGACAGTCACTTTGTCTGTGACAAATTACAATACGTGGTTGTGGAGCTCCATGGTCGTGGTTGCGGAGCTGCCTAACCCATTTGTGTGTGACTGTCTGTGACATGTGACTCACACACACAGCAACTGTAAGGAGTTTACAAACCCCTGGCAATGAACATGACACCTAGAGCATGAAACCCCTGGCAATGAGCATTACACACCCCTATGTCACAATCCTGACTGTAGGTTTATATTTGGTGACTTACCCCTGCCATCTGTCCTGGATCCTGTGTCTTTTCACTCACGGAGTTAAACAGCTTGTCAGCACTATGAGTTTTCCTGAGTTCTCTGCCTGAGAGGTAATCAGCTCCACCTGTGGTGATCTCCTGTGTGAGGCTGAATTCAGTAATCTAAAAGCAAGCATCCTGTGTTTTGCAGAAGTCCAGGCTTCAGTGTTCTCTTGGCCTGCTAGGCCTCATTCTACATCACAGCCTTGGCTAGAGTAGTCACATGACAGTGACATCACCTAATCCTGCCCACCAATCATCAAGGACCAGGAAGTATAAATCAGGAGGCTGAGTTGGAATCTGGGCCAGTTCCTTGTGTCACATACAGCCTTGTGTGGGTCTTAAGCTGAGCTCCCTAAAGGTAACCTTTGTACCTAAGTTCCTGTGGAAACTCTGTTCCCTTGTTACCGTTTGGTTTATTTGTGTGTTGCCATTTGATTTCACCATTTCCCTGAGTCTCAATGTAAAGGTACAGCTGCAATGTTTCGTCTTAAAGGCACAGTACTGAATTCCGTGTTCTCCACTGAAAACCACAGCTGTCGTGTTTCAGTTTTACTACTGTTGTAGTTGGGATCTCCAGGGCTCAGTACCTCGTGCCTCAGCATCTCCGTGCCTCAGCACCTCCGTGCTTCCAGCATCTCTGTGCCTCAGTACCTCCGTGCCTCAGCACCTCCGTGCTTCCAGCACCTCAGTACCTCCGTGCCTCAGCACCTCCGTGCTTCCAGCACCTCAGTATCTCAGTGACTCAGCATCTCCATGCCTCAGCACCTCAGTGCCTCAGTACCTCCGTGACTCAGCATCTCCGTACCTCCGTGCCTCAGTACCTCCGTGCCTCAGCACCTCCGTGCCTCAGCACCTCCGTGCCTCAGTACCTCCGTGCTTCCAGCACCTCCGTGCCTCAGTACCTCCGTGCCTCAGCACCTCCGTGCTTCCAGCACCTCCGTGCCTCAGCACCTCCGTGCTTCCAGCACCTCCGTGCTTCCAGCACCTCCGTGCCTCAGTACCTCCGTGCCTCAGTACCTCCGTGCCTCAGTACCTCCGTGCCTCAGCATCTCCGTGCTTCCAGCACCTCCATACCTCAGCACCCCAGTGTCTCTACGCACCCCAGTGTCTCTACGCACCCCAGTGCCTCTACGCACCCCAGTGCCTCTACGCACCCCAGTGCCTCCACGTACCTCAGTGTCTCCAAGTACCTCAGTGTCTCCAAGTACCTCAGTGTCTCCAAGCACCTCAGTGTCTCCAAGCACCTCAGTGTCTCCAAGCACCTCAGTGTCCGCAAGCACCTCAGTGTCCGCAAGCACCTCAGTGTCCGCAAGCACCTCAGTGTCTCCAAGCACCCCGTGCCCTTTAGCACAATTATACCTGGTATTCTTCACTGATTCATCAGTGCCTTTCCAGTTCTGTCTTTCAGGAGACCTTCAGCATGCCTCCTGTCTGCCAACCTAATCCTGCATGAGGAGAACCTAGATCCGGCCATCTCTGCTGCGGTTCCTCTTCCCAGTCACCGAAGAGACCCAGAGTCCACAACATTTCCAAACCAGGTCAGTGGTAGTATTCACATAATCCTCCAGTCGCCCGCACAGACTTCACTACACCGGGTTCACAAAAACCTCAGTCATGACACCCTAGCATTGAGCATGAAAAAACCTGGCAACGAACATGAGACTCAGAGCATAAAACCCCTGGCAACAAACATGGAACAGCCATACTGTGGGGCATTGGGTGTAACGTACATTGTGGTATATGGCATATTGTGTAACAGGCATTACGGTGTGTGGCATACTGTATAATGGGCATTGCAGTGTGTGGTATAGTGTGTCAGGAGCATTGTCGTGAGTGTCATAATGTATAACGGAGATTGCGGTGTCTGGCATAATGTATCATGGGCATTGTGGTGTGTGGCATAATGTTTCACAGGCATTATGGTGTGTGGCATCTTGTGTAATGGGCATTATGGTGTGTGGAATAATGTGTCACTTGCATTACGGGTTGGTATAATATGTAATGGGCATTGCAGTGTGTAGCATAATGTGTCACAGGCATTACTATAAGGAGGAAAAATGGCAAATAATGTAAGGGCCATGAATCAGGATTTTTGTTTTTTTACTATTTTGGCCAATGTCTGGGCCTGCAGATTGCACATATAAGGTAGTCTTTTGCTGCAATGCCATGCCCCTTGCACTGAGGCCATGCCCATTGCAGTGAGGCCATGCCCCCTGCAGATTCTTTACTTTTCAAATGGCAATGGAGGAGTGGCATGCCGGAAACTTTTTTGGCTTGGGGGAGCAAAATTTCTAGTTACGCCATTGGCCTGCTAATTATGGTCTGTGAAGAAAATCTTACATACTTTGATACATAACAACTGCAGCTCTTGAAAAAAAGGAGAATATTTTAACTAATGGTGTCCCTATAATATGTCAACTATTAATTAGAGATGTGCAGCGGGCATTTTTCGTGTTTTGCGTTTTGGTTTTGGATTCGGTTCCGCGGTCATGTTTTGGATTCGGACGCATTTTGGCAAAACCACCCTTTCAGATTTTTGTTGGATTCGGATGCGTTTTGGATTCGGGTGTTTTTTTAAAAAAGACCTCAAAAACATCTAACATCATAGAATTTGGGGGTAATTTTCATCCTATAGTATTATTAACCTCAATAACCATAATTTCCACTCATTTCCAGTCTATTCTGAACACCTCACAATATTATTTGTAGTCCTAAAATTTGCACCGAGGTCGCTGGATGACTAAGCTAAGCGACCCAAGTGGGCGGCACAAACACCTGGCCCATGTAGGAGTGGCACTGCAGTGTCAAACAGGATGGCACTTAAAAAAATAGTTCCCAAACAGCACATGATGCAAAGATAAATAAAAAAAAGAGGTGCAAGATGAAATTGTCCTTGGGCCCTCCCACCCACCCTTTTGTTGTATAAACAGGACATGCACACTTTAACAAACCCATCATTTCAGCGACAGGGTCTGCCACACGACTGTGGCTGAAATGACTGGTTGGTTTGGGCCCCCACTCCTTGCACTAACTGGCTCTTCAGAGGCAAGATGTCCACCTCATCCTCATCCTCCGATTCCTCACCCCTTTCACTGTGTACATCCTCTTTCTCACAGAGTATTAATTCGTCCCCACTGGAATCCACCATCTCAGGTCCCTGTGTACTTTCTGGAGGCAATTGCTGGTAAATGTCTCCACGGAGGAATTTATCATTCATTTGATAAACATCATCTTCTCCACATTTTGTGGAAGTAACCTCCTAAGCCGATTGCTGACAAGGTGACCGGCTGAACTAAACACTCTTTCAGAGTACACACTGGAGGGGGGGCAACTTAGGTAAAATAAAGCCAGTTTGTGCAAGGGCCTCCAAATTGCCTCTTTTTCCTGCCAGTATACATATGGACTGTCTGGCATGCCTACTTGGATGCTTTCACTCACATAATCCTTCACCATTCTTTCAATGGTGACAGAATCATATGCAGTGACAGTAGACATGTCAGTAATCGTTGGCAGGCCATGACTAGTGGCAGCAGCTTCAACAGTAGGTGGAAGTAGATCTTGCTTTTTCCTTTTTTACCCTCCAATTTTTTGTTCTCCATTTTTTAATATTTTGGAATTATATGCCAGTAATATATCTGGAATTAGACGGCAGTAATGTCTGGAATTAGATACCACTAGATAAATACCAGATACCACTGTGACTGGAATGATGATGACCTTTGCACAGTGACAGGATACTACCATAGCACCCTACAGCAGCAAGATGCAGCACAAGACACTGTACTAGTATTAGTAATGTAGTATTACTGAGCACCACAAGACAATGAGCAGTGATACTGAGCACTGATGATACTGAACACTGATGATACTGAGCACTATGATATTGAGCACTGATGATACTGAGCACTGATGATACTACGGAGAACTGACACTGAGCAGCACGATTAGCACAAGACACTGTACTAGTATTAGTAATGTAGTATTACTGAGCACCACAAGACAGTGAGCAGTGATACTGAGCACTAATGATACTCGGCATGGATTATACTACGGAGAACTGACACTGAGCAGCACGATGCAGCACAAGACACTGCACTAGTATTAGTGTGCAGCACAAAAGCACTCTGGAATTGTCACCCCCCAGATACCACTGTGACTGGAATGATGATGACCGATGCACAGACACAGGACACTACTACCACAGCACCCTACAGCAGCAAGATGCAGCACAAGAGAGACACTGTACTAGTATTACTGAGTAGCACAAAATCACTCTGGAATTGTCATCCCCAAGATACCACTGTGACTGGAATGATGATGACCGATGCAGTCACAGGACACTACTACCAGAGCACCCTACAGCAGCAAGATGCAGCACAAGAGAGACACTGTACTAGTATTACTGAGCAGCAATAAGCACTGATACTGAGATTTGACACTGAAAGAACGTAGCCACGTCCTCTCTGTACCCTCTATAAGGCACGAGTGAAAATGGCGGCGACGCGCAGCTCTTTATATGGAATCTGAATCTCACGAGAATCCAACAGTGAGATGATGACGTTTTGCCTCGTTCAGGTTTTCCGAGTCAGGCGGGAACAACCGAGCTGGGCTCGGACCAGTGTTTGACACGTGAAGTTCGGTAGGGTTCGGTTCTCAGAGAACCGAACCCGCTCATCTCTACTATTAATTAATGCCTTTATTATCTGTTAAACATTATTGCGCCATAATATATTACATTTGAATGCCCTCTAATTTTTTTAATATTAGTGACTCATTAATAATAATTCCTTTTAGTAACCATTGAAAAAATAATATGTGTATAATAAATACTTACCTGAAATATTTGTCCTGCATTTTCCTAAAGTACTCAGTAGGGAATAAAATAATCCATATGGGAAAGGTAAATAAACTTTATGGAACTGCAGCACCACTTTTGAGACGCACCACTGATTCAGTCTCATGGAAGTCAGGAATCAGGAATGGTCTGCTCAGCCAATCAAAGAAGACCTAGCAGATAAAGTTTTTTTTTTTCTAGTTCTTTAAGCATGCACTTTAGCTATCTAATCTGGTCAAAAAACACATCTATTTTCTGTTGTTTAAAAATTGCAGTTTGCATACATCCCATAACTAAATATTAGGAAATACTGTTGTTTTTAGATTTAGAAAAATGTGGTTTTAGTTAAAACCGCCAAAAAATATGTTGTTCAAAACTGCCGTTTAGAATGTGTCCAAAAGTATACTTAAAGGAAAGCCTATTAAGAGGTGTATATTTTAATTATTTAAAGTACAGTACATCTGTGCCAAAGTCCAATAGATCATAGCTATACTGTAGACAAAATAATATATTTACCATGATACCAGTTGTATCATTGTGAACAATTTAATATTAGTTATTATTGTATGCTGCTGTGAACTGATTAGGCTGATCAGATGAAGCTGTATGTGAGTGACTGTGTAGCCAGCAGCGCTGCAACACAGGGCTACTTGCTGAAAGCCTCGTATTCTGCATGCATGCGCTGCAGTGGCAACATGAAAGAAAGTAAAACCAAAGCCCCCACGGCTACCTTTGATGGTGGGAAAATATCTGCAGTCCCTCCATCGATGGTAAAACCTTCTCTAGCTAGGTACAGTCTATCGATGGTTTGTAACCATTGATGGTTGATGGCATCCCTATGCAGGGCCAATTTAAACAAGATTCAGGATTCTCTCTTGCTTCCTGATGGGCTTGCCCTGCACTAGCAATTGTGCACATGGGTAATTCCATTTGGTGGGTGCAGGAGGAAGGGGATGGGAGAGCCCAGATAGTAGCTCACTCGGAAGCAGTGGCGTTCCACTACTTGAGAACATTTTTGCGCAGTGCATAGCCAGATATATGGGGAAGGTTTGATATTTGCGATATATTGCTTGTAATTGGGGAGAGGATCCCTGTGCGATATTTGACTGATGATAGAGTTGAGGCAACACTTATTAAATGTATATGCAACTGATCATTTTGATATCTTTGCCAATATTTGGTTGACAGTGGGAGTATCTCTGGAAAAAATGTTGCTAGAAAAAGAAGATTCTATTCTGCATAGTGTTTCACTGACAATGAGGAATGATCTTTATAATACATAGTTAGACAATTAATAGTAGTTTTCTAGCCTAAGAATATAGCAATACAAGTTTATCCATTTAACAACAGCAATCAAGTATAGTATTCACGTTTATGCTACAATAAGTGCATTTCTTTTCAGGTGTATATTTTCCACTGTACCATGCTTCACATTACAAACATGATTTTTTTCTTACTTTAATGCAATTGTATCTAAAATGTATGGCGGACAGTTTTGTGTACTGCACTAATGTACTACATTTATTTTATTTTGTCATTGTTTAATGTTATATAGTCCTTAATACCTCCCAATTGGTGGAAATGGCTTAAAATTATGTGTGGCCAAAATATAGATTTACCGTATATGTCCACGAATATATAATTTATTATACTCTTTCTCTACAACACAGAAAACAATCAGGCTGGCTTCACTTTAACAATATTTTCACATAATAAAAGAACACAGAGACAACATGTGCTTTCAGCAGCAATAATTTCATTTGTTTCATGCCACAGCTTTATGAGAGTGCAGTAAAAATCATTTTCCTATTGTAAGCTCACTGCAGACACAAAGATTTGTTTATGAATTCTATACCTCTGGATTTAGCTTATAGCCACAAGCTCATAAAAAAGACCTAGACATGTTGGCTAGTTTAGTTCTGCAAGCATAAGCAAAACTTGAGCTCTACCATTCTTGCTAATTAATTTTTGTCTCCATTAAACAAATTAGGGTCCCACAATCACTTCTAATGAAATGCTTTATTATTGCACTTAACTAATTATTTCACTCTGTTCTTAAAACTGGATATGTTTTCACAGCATCTACATTATTTTTGTATTCTACATACTGTATTTAAATGCCCCTACACACGATACGATATAGCTGACGGGAAGCGGTTAAGGTACCGCCACTTGGGATCCCGGCGATCGAATACCGATGCCGGAATCATGAGCAGCGGTAAAATGCAGATGCTGGAATACTGGCAAGACAGGCTATTCTCTCTCTGTGGTAGGGTTAGGCACCCACAAGGGAGGGTTAGGGTAGGGAAACGGTGAGGGTAAGGGGGCTTACTGGGGTCTGTCGGGATTCTGATGAACGGGATACCGCTGTTAGTATTCTGACTGCTGGCATCCCGTCCATCGGGAAATCATTCTGAACCCCTTGGGGCACAGGGTATCACAAAACATATGGGGCACAGCAGAGCGCAGGGTAACACATGGCACAAGGAGACACAGCATAACACATGGCACAGGGGGATACAGAGTGACATGAGGGAACATCATAGGGGGTCTCTGCTCCTTCACCACTCTCCTAGATTCTGCTGCCGCCACTTATCCTGCCCCAGGCATTGCCAGGGCACTGTATACAGAGAAAGGAGAAGGGGACATTCAGGCACAGTACCTCATGGTAGCTGGCTACTGGGTGACACCATGATGGGAACACGCACTGCAGTTTTCATTCACCGGATACCAGCATGATCTTGGCTGCTGTTGCTGGG
The DNA here is from genome assembly GCF_028390025.1 of Pseudophryne corroboree. Taxonomy (NCBI): domain Eukaryota; kingdom Metazoa; phylum Chordata; class Amphibia; order Anura; family Myobatrachidae; genus Pseudophryne; species Pseudophryne corroboree. The sequence continues at coordinate 296,564,228 of NC_086450.1, read as the reverse complement.
TTCTCACCCACTGATGAAGGTGCTAGGCTGTACACAGGGCCAGCTTTTTCATCAGGTGGTGTTAGGCCGCTCAAGGCACCCCCAACCCCCCAGTGAGGCAGATCTGAGTGCTGGTTTGTTTGTTTGCAGCATTATTGGCTGCAGTACAGCAACGCCCCCAGCTCCTGTCTGAATATTGAGGGGAGGTTGAGCTGGTCACTCTCCTCTCTCCCTCTATCTCAAATTTGGCAACACTTGACTATACATGTTTAGAATAATACAAAGAAGATCTTTATAAGCTATAAAGATTTTCTTTGTATTATTCTAATAATTTTTATAGTCATTACTCTGGAGCAGAATGACAGACGAGTCACTGACTCCCCTGACTGTATGTCATTGGCTGGTAGAGGCCATAAACATTGCATACACTAAGATAAAATACAGTACAGTAAGCACCATAGACAGCAGGATAGATCCAATTTTTCAATGTATTGTCACCAAGGTCCTGCCTCGGTAACAAGTAACCCACTCGATTAACTGTGCTACCATGTTATAGACATGTAAGCAGTTGTGGATTTTTCACTAGGCTCATGAGACATATCCCTAGGGGTGCCACCTGCTGAGGGTGGCACAGCAGGCCACCCCCGAATTCATACTAAGTCTCGTGCCTAAATAATTTCCATCCCTGTCTGTCCTGTTACTCCCCACCATCTTCTTTCCTTCCTTCTCCACCCTCTCCTGCTTCCCCCATCCTCGCCACCCCTCCCCCATATCAGTTCCCCTTTCCTCCTATATTTTTCCTCACAGCTCCAACACCCCTGATCCGCAGCACCCCTGAACCCCCTCCGCCACATCAATTCCCATTACCCCACCCCAACTTAACACTTAGTAATAGGCAGAGGTGAATTTGCGGGAAGGGATGGGGGTTGGAGTAGCTGGCATTGGGGAAAATGGAGGGTGTCAGAGCTGTTTTCCCGGAGTAGTGAGGCCAACGATTGCATCGTGAGATACCCTGCAACAGCAAAAATGAGAAAGCAGATGCTTACTCAGCCTGCCATCACTGATGAACATCGCTACAGATGGCTCCAATGTTCATCTGGGATGTGATTGCATTGCAAATGCAGGGAGGAGGTGGTATTCACCTCCTCATGCATTGCTAAAGACTGCAAATGAAAAGCCGCTACACATGCGCGGCAACTGCTCTGACTGAGCTCTCTGCTTTTCAAACGAGATGGCTAAAGGGAAGTTGCTGCACATGCCAAGCAGCATCTTCCTGTTCAGTGCTGTCTCTCACAGGGAATGGTTCATCTGCTGTCACTCACATCCCCCGCCCGGAGCAGTTGCAAGCAGACATTAGGGGTAATTCAGAGTTGATTGCAGCAGCAAATTTGTTAGCAGTTGGGCAAAACCATAAGGGTCATTCCGAGTTGATCGTAGCTGTGCTAAATTTAGCACAGCTACGATCATGTTCCCAGACATGCGGGGGAATACCCAGCAAAGGGCTATTCCGCCCCACTTGTCTGTCCGCCCCCTTCCCCCCGCACAAGTACAAAAGCATTGCACAGCGGCGATACTTTTGTACTTGCTGAACAACTCCCGGCAGTGCAGCTCCTGAGGCTGACCGGGAATTGCTCATCGCTGCCCCTGGTTGCAGAGGCTGCATGTGACGTCACGCAGTCTCTGCTGCCCACCCCCTGAATGGTCCGGCCACGCCTGCTTTGGCCAGACCGCACCCCCAAAACGGCGGCCAAATGCCGCTGTGCCGCCCCCTCCCGCCCAGCGACCACCTCTGCCTGTCGATTAGGCAGAGGCGATCACTAAGGAACGACGGCCTTTGGCTGTCCAGCATGTGCCGGCGCACTGAGGCGCCGGTGCATGCGCAGTTTCGACCCGATCACTGCGCAGCAAAGAATTGCAGCAAGCAATCGGGTCGGAATGACCCCCCATGTGCACTGCAGGTGTGGCAGATATAACATTTGCAGAGAGAGTTAGATTTGGGTGGGTTATTTTGTTTCTGAGCAGGGTAAATACTAGAGATGAGCGGGTTCGGTTTCTCTGAATCCGAACCCGCACGAACTTCATGTTTTTTTCACGGGTCCGAGCAGACTCGGATCCTCCCGTCTTGCTTGGTTAACCCGAGCACGCCCGAACGTCATCATGACGCTGTCGGATTCTCGCGAGACTCGGATTCTATATAAGGAGCCGCGCGTCGCCGCCATTTTCACACGTGCATTGAGATTGATAGGGAGAGGACGTGGCTGGCGTCCTCTCCATTTAGATTAGGGTTGAGAGAGAGAGAGAGATTGACCTGAGGCTGTGATACTGTAGAAGAGAGTGCAGAGTTTAGTGACTGACGACCACAGTGACCACCAGACAGTGCAGTTGTTTGTTTTATTTAATATATCCGTTCTCTGCCTGAAAAAAACGATACACACAGTGACTCAGTCACATACCATATCTGTGTGCACTGCTCAGCCCAGTGTGCTGCATCAATGTATATATATATCTGACTGTGCTCAGCTCACACAGCTTATAATTGTGGGGGAGACTGGGGAGCACTGCAGTGCCAGTTATAGGTTATAGCAGGAGCCAGGAGTACATAATATTATATTAAAATTAAACAGTGCACACTTTTGCTGCAGGAGTGCCACTGCCAGTGTGACTAGTGACTAGTGACCTGACCACCAGTATATATAATATTAGTAGTATACTATCTCTTTATCAACCAGTCTATATTAGCAGCAGACACAGTACAGTGCGGTAGTTCACGGCTGTGGCTACCTCTGTGTCGGCACTCGGCAGCCCGTCCATAATTGTATATACCACCTAACCGTGGTTTTTTTTTCTTTCTTTATACATACATACTAGTTACGAGTATACTATCTCTTTATCAACCAGTCTATATTAGCAGCAGACACAGTACAGTGCGGTAGTTCACGGCTGTGGCTACCTCTGTGTCGGCACTCGGCAGCCCGTCCATAATTGTATATACCACCTAACCGTGGTTTTTTTTTCTTTCTTTATACATACATACTAGTTACGAGTATACTATCTCTTTATCAACCAGTCTATATTAGCAGCAGACACAGTACAGTGCGGTAGTTCACGGCTGTGGCTACCTCTGTGTCGGCACTCGGCAGCCCGTCCATAATTGTATATACCACCTAACCGTGGTTTTTTTTTCTTTCTTTATAGTCATACTAGTTACGAGTATACTATCTCTTTATCAACCAGTCTATATTAGCAGCAGACACAGTACAGTGCGGTAGTTCACGGCTGTGGCTACCTCTGTGTCGGCACTCGGCAGCCCGTCCATAATTGTATATACCACCTAACCGTGGTTTTTTTTTCTTTCTTTATACATACATACTAGTTACGAGTATACTATCTCTTTATCAACCAGTCTATATATTAGCAGCAGACACAGTACAGTGCGGTAGTTCACGGCTGTGGCTACCTCTGTGTCGGCACTCGGCAGCCCGTCCATAATTGTATATACCACCTAACCGTGGTTTTTTTTTCTTCTTTTTACATACATACTACTAAGACATCTCTTTATCAACCAGTCTATATTAGCAGCAGACACAGTACAGTACGGTAGTTCACGGCTGTGGCTACCTCTGTGTCTGCACTCGGCAGGCAGTCCGTCCATAATTGTATACCACCTAACCGTGGTTTTTTTTTCTTTCTTCTTTATACATACATAGTTACATAGACATCTCTTTATCAACCAGTCTATATTAGCAGCAGACACAGTACAGTACGGTAGTTCACGGCTGTGGCTACCTCTGTGTCTGCACTCGGCAGGCAGTCCGTCCATAATTGTATACCACCTAACCGTGGTTTTTTTTTCTTTCTTCTTTATACATACATAGTTACATAGACATCTCTTTATCAACCAGTCTATATTAGCAGCAGACACAGTACAGTACGGTAGTTCACGGCTGTGGCTACCTCTGTGTCTGCACTCGGCAGGCAGTCCATAATTGTATACTAGTATCCATCTCCATTGTTTACCTGAGGTGCCTTTTAGTTGTGCCTATTAAAATATGGAGAACAAAAATGTTGAGGTTCCAAAATTAGGGAAAGATCAAGATCCACTTCCACCTCGTGCTGAAGCTGCTGCCACTAGTCATGGCCGAGACGATGAAATGCCAGCAACGTCGTCTGCCAAGGCCGATGCCCAATGTCATAGTACAGAGCATGTCAAATCCAAAACACCAAATATCAGAAAAAAAAGGACTCCAAAACCTAAAATAAAATTGTCGGAGGAGAAGCGTAAACTTGCCAATATGCCATTTACGACACGGAGTGGCAAGGAACGGCTGAGGCCCTGGCCTATGTTCATGGCTAGTGGTTCAGCTTCACATGAGGATGGAAGCACTCAGCCTCTCGCTAGAAAAATGAAAAGACTCAAGCTGGCAAAAGCAGCACAGCAAAGAACTGTGCATTCTTCGAAATCCCAAATCCACAAGGAGAGTCCAATTGTGTCGGTTGCGATGCCTGACCTTCCCAACACTGGACGTGAAGAGCATGCGCCTTCCACCATTTGCACGCCCCCTGCAAGTGCTGGAAGGAGCACCCGCAGTCCAGTTCCTGATAGTCAGATTGAAGATGTCAGTGTTGAAGTACACCAGGATGAGGAGGATATGGGTGTTGCTGGCGCTGGGGAGGAAATTGACCAGGAGGATTCTGATGGTGAGGTGGTTTGTTTAAGTCAGGCACCCGGGGAGACACCTGTTGTCCGTGGGAGGAATATGGCCGTTGACATGCCAGGTGAAAATACCAAAAAAATCAGCTCTTCGGTGTGGAGGTATTTCACCAGAAATGCGGACAACAGGTGTCAAGCCGTGTGTTCCCTTTGTCAAGCTGTAATAAGTAGGGGTAAGGACGTTAACCACCTCGGAACATCCTCCCTTATACGTCACCTGCAGCGCATTCATAATAAGTCAGTGACAAGTTCAAAAACTTTGGGTGACAGCGGAAGCAGTCCACTGACCAGTAAATCCCTTCCTCTTGTAACCAAGCTCACGCAAACCACCCCACCAGCTCCCTCAGTGTCAATTTCCTCCTTCCCCAGGAATGCCAATAGTCCTGCAGGCCATGTCACTGGCAATTCTGACGATTCCTCTCCTGCCTGGGATTCCTCCGATGCATCCTTGCGTGTAACGCCTACTGCTGCTGGCGCTGCTGTTGTTGCTGCTGGGAGTCGATGGTCATCCCAGAGGGGAAGTCGTAAGCCCACTTGTACTACTTCCAGTAAGCAATTGACTGTTCAACAGTCCTTTGCGAGGAAGATGAAATATCACAGCAGTCATCCTGCTTCAAAGCGGATAACTGAGGCCTTGACAACTATGTTGGTGTTAGACGTGCGTCCGGTATCCGCCGTTAGTTCACAGGGAACTAGACAATTTATTGAGGCAGTGTGCCCCCGTTACCAAATACCATCTAGGTTCCACTTCTCTAGGCAGGCGATACCGAGAATGTACACGGACGTCAGAAAAAGACTCACCAGTGTCCTAAAAAATGCAGTTGTACCCAATGTCCACTTAACCACGGACATGTGGACAAGTGGAGCAGGGCAGGGTCAGGACTATATGACTGTGACAGCCCACTGGGTAGATGTATGGACTCCCGCCGCAAGAACAGCAGCGGCGGCACCAGTAGCAGCATCTCGCAAACGCCAACTCTTTCCTAGGCAGGCTACGCTTTGTATCACCGCTTTCCAGAATACGCACACAGCTGAAAACCTCTTACGGCAACTGAGGAAGATCATCGCGGAATGGCTTACCCCAATTGGACTCTCCTGTGGATTTGTGGCATCGGACAACGCCAGCAATATTGTGTGTGCATTAAATATGGGCAAATTCCAGCACGTCCCATGTTTTGCACATACCTTGAATTTGGTGGTGCAGAATTTTTAAAAAAACGACAGGGGCGTGCAAGAGATGCTGTCGGTGGCCAGAAGAATTGCGGGACACTTTCGGCGTACAGGCACCACGTACAGAAGACTGGAGCACCACCAAAAACTACTGAACCTGCCCTGCCATCATCTGAAGCAAGAAGTGGTAACGAGGTGGAATTCAACCCTCTATATGCTTCAGAGGTTGGAGGAGCAGCAAAAGGCCATTCAAGCCTATACAATTGAGCACGATATAGTAGGTGGAATGCACCTGTCTCAGGCGCAGTGGAGAATGATTTCAACGTTGTGCAAGGTTCTGATGCCCTTTGAACTTGCCACACGTGAAGTCAGTTCAGACACTGCCAGCCTGAGTCAGGTCATTCCCCTCATCAGGCTTTTGCAGAAGAAGCTGGAGACATTGAAGGAGGAGCTAACACGGAGCGATTCCGCTAGGCATGTGGGACTTGTGGATGGAGCCCTTAATTCGCTTAACAAGGATTCACGGGTGGTCAATCTGTTGAAATCAGAGCACTACATTTTGGCCACCGTGCTCGATCCTAGATTTAAAGCCTACCTTGGATCTCTCTTTCCGGCAGACACAAGTCTGCTGGGGTTGAAAGACCTGCTGGTGACAAAATTGTCAAGTCAAGCGGAACGCGACCTGTCAACATCTCCTCCTTCACATTCTCCCGCAACTGGGGGTGCGAGGAAAAGGCTCAGAATTCCGAGCCCACCCGCTGGCGGTGATGCAGGGCAGTCTGGAGCGACTGCTGATGCTGACATCTGGTCCGGACTGAAGGACCTGACAACGATTACGGACATGTCGTCTACTGTCACTGCATATGATTCTCTCAACATTGATAGAATGGTGGAGGATTATATGAGTGACCGCATCCAAGTAGGCACGTCACACAGTCCGTACTTATACTGGCAGGAAAAAGAGGCAATTTGGAGGCCCTTGCACAAACTGGCTTTATTCTACCTAAGTTGCCCTCCCACAAGTGTGTACTCCGAAAGAGTGTTTAGTGCCGCCGCTCACCTTGTCAGCAATCGGCGTACAAGGTTACATCCAGAAAATGTGGAGAAGATGATGTTCATTAAAATGAATTATAATCAATTCCTCCGCGGAGACATTGACCAGCAGCAATTGCCTCCACAAAGTACACAGGGAGCTGAGATGGTGGATTCCAGTGGGGACGAATTGATAATCTGTGAGGAGGGGGATGTACACGGTGATATATCGGAGGGTGATGATGAGGTGGACATCTTGCCTCTGTAGAGCCAGTTTGTGCAAGGAGAGATTAATTGCTTCTTTTTTGGGGGGGGTCCAAACCAACCCGTCATATCAGTCACAGTCGTGTGGCAGACCCTGTCACTGAAATGATGGGTTGGTTAAAGTGTGCATGTCCTGTTTTGTTTATACAACATAAGGGTGGGTGGGAGGGCCCAAGGACAATTCCATCTTGCACCTCTTTTTTCTTTTCTTTTTCTTTGCATCATGTGCTGATTGGGGAGGGTTTTTTGGAAGGGACATCCTGCGTGACACTGCAGTGCCACTCCTAAATGGGCCCGGAGTTTGTGTCGGCCACTAGGGTCGCTAATCTTACTCACACAGTCAGCTACCTCATTGCGCCTCTTTTTTTCTTTGCGTCATGTGCTGTTTGGGGAGGGTTTTTTGGAAGGGACATCCTGCGTGACACTGCAGTGCCACTCCTAGATGGGCCCGGTGTTTGTGTCGGCCACTAGGGTCGCTAATCTTACTCACACAGCTACCTCATTGCGCCTCTTTTTTTCTTTGCGTCATGTGCTGTTTGGGGAGGGTTTTTTGGAAGGGCCATCCTGCGTGACACTGCAGTGCCACTCCTAGATGGGCCCGGTGTTTGTGTCGGCCACTAGGGTCGCTAATCTTACTCACACAGCTACCTCATTGCGCCTCTTTTTTTCTTTGCGTCATGTGCTGTTTGGGGAGGGTTTTTTGGAAGGGACATCCTGCGTGACACAGCAGTGCCACTCCTAGATGGGCCCGGTGTTTGTGTCGGCCACTAGGGTCGCTTATCTTACTCACACAGCGACCTCGGTGCAAATTTTAGGACTAAAAATAATATTGTGAGGTGTGAGGTATTCAGAATAGACTGAAAATGAGTGTAAATTATGGTTTTTGAGGTTAATAATACTTTGGGATCAAAATGACCCCCAAATTCTATGATTTAAGCTGTTTTTTAGTGTTTTTTGAAAAAAACACCCGAATCCAAAACACACCCGAATCCGACAAAAAAAATTCGGTGAGGTTTTGCCAAAACGCGTTCGAACCCAAAACACGGCCGCGGAACCGAACCCAAAACCAAAACACAAAACCCGAAAAATTTCAGGCGCTCATCTCTAGTAAATACTGGCTGCTTTATTTTTACACCGCAATTTAGATTTCAGTTTGAACACACACCACCCAAATCTAACTCTCTCTGCACATGTTATATCTGCCCCCCCTGCAGTGCACACAGGGGGTCATTCTGAGTTGATCGATCACTAGCAACTTTTTGCAGGTTAAATCTCAGCAAAACTGCGCATGTGTATGCACCGCATTGGGCAGGCGCGTCATACGGGTACAAAGAAGATCAGTGCTGGGCGATGGATTTAACAAAGAATCCATTTGCACAGCCGTTTGCAAGGTGATTGGCAGAAAGAGGGTGTTTGTGGGTGTCAACTGACCAATTTCTGGGAGTGTTTGGAAAAACGCACGCGTGTCCAAGCGTTTGCAGGGCGGGTGTCTGACATCAATTTCCGGGACCAAAAAGACTGAAGTAATCGCAGCTGCTGAGTATATCCAGAGCTACTCAGAAACTGCAAAAAAAAAATTCTTGCCGTCGGCTGCAAAAGCGTTCGCACACTTGCAAAGCTAAGATACACTCCCCCATAGGTGGCGACTATCTGATCGCAGCGCTGCAAAAAGTTGCTAGCGAGCGATCAACTCAGAATGACCCCCATGGTTTTGCCCAAATGATAACAAATTTGCTGCTGCGATCAACTCTGAATAAGGCCCCTTGTGCGGCGGGTGCACTACTGCATTCAACTACACCAGGACTATCACTGGAGTTTTCCACAGAGCTGCACATACAACTGGTCAAATCTAGCCAGCTCTGTCTTGTAGGATGTCTTATACACCGATATAGATATATATATATATATATAATGTAAACATACAGCTTACTCAGAGGCAGCGGCGGATTGGCCCACCAGGACACCATGACAGATTCCGATGGGCTGGTCCCATATCCCTCTCAGCCAGGCCGATTCACAATCAGGCTGGGCTGGCTCACACTGCTTCCAGTACTTGCGGTTCATTGGAACGCAATCTGGAAGTTAGGTGCTGCTAGCCGTGAGAAGTGGTGAAGCTGTCCTACCAATGGGGGACCTGGAGAAAGTGAACCAGCCCAGCAGCATCCTCTATCTGGCCCCAGCCAAAGCTCTCTTCAACAAGCCCAGGAGCAGCAGCATAGAGATGGTTCACTATACCCGCCACTGAACTGGCCAGAGTGGCAAATGAGCACTGAAGGGGACCCAGCAGAGCGGTTATTTTTAATTACATTATTTGCATTATCATGATGGGGTAAGGGTTAGGGAGTGCTATACATGTAGTGCTGTGCTATACATGTAATGCGGTGCTACACATGTAATGTGGTGCTATACGTGTAATGTGGTGCTATTCATTTAATAATGTGGTGTCTATGTATGTAATCAGGTGTGGATTGGCCGATTCCGCTGCGCTGGTCCCCTGTGTCTGTGTTTCACTAATTGTGTGTGCTCCCTCCATGTACTGTGCTGTATGTAGTGTGCTCCCTCCCTGGTATGTAGTGTGTGCTCCCTACCTGTACTGTGCTGTATGTAGTGTGTGCTCCCTCCCTGTACTGTGCTGTATGCAGTGTGTGCTCCCTCTTTGTACTGTGCTGTATGTAGTATGTGCTCCCTCCCTGTACTGTGCTGTATGTAGTGCGTGCTCCCTCCCTGTACTGTGCTGTATGTAGTATGTGCTCCCTCCCTGTACTGTGCTGTATGTAGTGTGTGCTCCCCCTCCCAGTACTGTGCTGTATGTAGTGTGTGCTTCCTCCCTGTACTGTGCTGTATGTAGTGTGTGCTCCCTCCCTCTACTGTGCTGTATGTAGTGTGTGCTCCCTCCCTGTACTGTGCTGTATGTAGTGTGTGCTCCCTCCCTGTACTGTGCTGTATGTAGTGTGTGCTCCCGCCCTGTACTGTGCTGTATGTAGTGTGTGCTCCCTCCCTGTACTGAGCTGTATGTAGTAGTGATGAGCGGGTTCGGTTTCTCGGAAACCGAACTCCCCCGAACTTCACCCTTTTTACACGGGTCCGAGCCATACTCGGATTCTCCCGTATGGCTCGGTTAACCCGAGCGCGCCCGAACGTCATCATCCCGCTGTCGGATTCTCGCGAGATTCGGAATCTATATAAGCAGCCGCGCGTCGCCGCCATTTTCACTCGTGCATTGGAAATGTTAGGGAGAGGATGTGGCTGGCGTCCTCTCCGTTTATGTTGATGCATTGCAAATATTTTGTGCTTGCTTATTACTTAATTGTGGGGACTGGGGAGCAGCTGTATATAGGAGGAGTACAGTGCAGAGTTTTGCTGACAGTGACCACCAGTAATACGTTGTCTGCCTGAAAAACACTCCATATCTGTGCTCAGTGTGCTGCATATATCTGTGCTCACACTGCTTAATTGTGGGGACTGGGGAGCAGCTGTATTATATGGCAGGAGTAAAGTGCAGAGTTTTGCTGACAGTGACCACCAGTATACGTTGTCTGCCTGAAAAACACTCCATATCTGTGCTCAGTGTGCTGCTTTATTGTGGGGACTGGGGACCACCAGTATAATATTATATAGGAGGAGTACAGTGCAGAGTTTAGCTGACCAGTGACCACCAGTATACTATATATAGCATTACGGTACAGTAGGCCACTGCTGTACCTACCTCTGTGTCGTCATTAAGTATACTATCCATCTACATTCTATACCTGTGGTGCATTTCAGTTGTGCAGTTTGCTGACACAGTGACCACCAGTATATATAGCAGTACGGTACGGAAGACCACTGCTGTACCTACCTCTGTGTCGTCATTAAGTATACTATCCATCTACATTCTATACCTGTGGGGCATTTTAGTTTTGCAGTTTGCTGACACAGTGACCACCAGTATACTATATATAGCAGTACGGTACGGAAGGCCACTGCTGTACCTACCTCTGTGTCATCATTAAGTATACTATCCATCTACATTCTATACCTGTGGTGCATTTTAGTTTTGCAGTTTGCTGACACAGTGACCACCAGTATACTATATATAGCAGTACGGTACGGAAGGCCACTGCTGTACCTACCTCTGTGTCATCATTAAGTATACTATCCATCTACATTCTATACCTGTGGTGCATTTTAGTTTTGCAGTTTGCTGACACAGTGACTACCAGTATATATAGCAATACGGTACGGAAGGCCACTGCTGTACCTACCTCTGTGTCGTCATTAAGTATACTATCCATATACATTCTATACCTGTGGTGCATTTCAGTTGTGCAGTTTGCTGACACAGTGACCACCAGTATATATAGCAGTACGGTACGGAAGACCACTGCTGTACCTACCTCTGTGTCGTCATTAAGTATACTATCCATCTACATTCTATACCTGTGGGGCATTTTAGTTTTGCAGTTTGCTGACACAGTGACCACCAGTATACTATATATAGCAGTACGGTACGGAAGGCCACTGCTGTACCTACCTCTGTGTCATCATTAAGTATACTATCCATCTACATTCTATACCTGTGGTGCATTTTAGTTTTGCAGTTTGCTGACACAGTGACTACCAGTATATATAGCAATACGGTACGGAAGGCCACTGCTGTACCTACCTCTGTGTCGTCATTAAGTATACTATCCATATACATTCTATACCTGTGGTGCATTTTAGTTTTGCAGTTTGCTGACACAGTGACCACCAGTATACTATATATAGCAGTACGGTACAGAAGGCCGCTGCTGTACCTACCTCTGTGTTATCATTAAGTATACTATCCATCTACATTCTATACCTATGGTGCATTTTAGTTTTGCAGTTTGCTGACACAGTGACCACCAGTATATATAGCAGTACGGTACGGAAGGCCACTGCTGTACCTACCTCTGTGTCGTCATTAAGTATACTATCCATCTACATTCTATACCTGTGGTGCATTTTAGTTTTGCAGTTTGCTGACACAGTGACCACCAGTATATATAGCAGTACGGTACGGAAGGCCACTGCTGTACCTACCTCTGTGTCGTCATTAAGTATACTATCCATCTACATTCTATACCTGTGGTGCATTTTAGTTTTGCAGTTTGCTGACACAGTGACCACCAGTATACTATATATAGCAGTACGGTACGGAAGGCCACTGCTATACCTACCTCTGTGTCGTCATTAAGTATACTATCCATCTACATTCTATACCTGTGGTGCATTTTAGTTTTGCAGTTTGCTGACACAGTGACCACCAGTATACTATATATAGCAGTACGGTACGGAAGGCCACTGCTGTACCTACCTCTGTGTCGTCATTAAGTATACTATCCATCTACATTCTATACCTGTGGTGCATTTTAGTTTTGCAGTTTGCTGACACAGTGACCACGAGTATACTATATATAGCAGTACGGTACGGAAGGCCACTGCTGTACCTACCTATGTGTCGTCATTAAGTATACTATCCATCTACATTCTATACCTGTGGTGCATTTTAGTTTTGCAGTTTGCTGACACAGTGACCACCAGTATATATAGCAATACGGTACGGAAGGCCACTGCTGTACCTACCTCTGTGTTGTCATTAAGTATACTATCCATCTACATTCTATACCTGTGGTGCATTTTAGTTTTGCAGTTTGCTGACACAGTGACCACCAGTATATATAGCAGTACGGTACGGAAGGCCACTGCTGTACCTACCTCTGTGTCGTCATTAAGTATACTATCCATCTACATTCTATACCTGTGGTGCATTTTAGTTTTGCAGTTTGCTGACACAGTGACCACCAGTATACTATATATAGCAGTACGGTACGGAAGGCCACTGCTGTACCTACCTCTGTGTCGTCAGATTGTACAATTCTTTTGGTTTTACATGTGCCACATTTTGCCACTTCAATGCTGCTAAGAGAATTCAGTATTTTTCTATCATTAAATTGAAGTAATGATTGGCACAGATCAGCAGATAGGTAACGAATTTTTTGTTGTTTTTTTTCTTTATATTTCCTGTCTTTATTATAATAATAATAATAATAATAATAATAATAATAATAAAAAATACAGATACATAATATTTATTAATAATAAAACATGATGTAGACTGGAGTAGATGGAGTGTTATGCTGCATTCCACTATTAGTATCATTTTAATGTTATTATAAATTTGCAAGGAGATATAAGTAGTTTTCTTTGGCTTCTAATTAGGGATTTCTTAAAAACATTGATACAAAACGTTACTTACTACTTATTATTTACTTCAATTCTCTATGCCAGTGTAATATCAGACAGTGCCACCTATTGGCCAAATTGTCACATAGATTTATTTAAAAGTACAAATGATTCAAACTAAAATTTGACATTGCTATCAAAGGCTAATTATTCTGAAGTGTAATTTAATGCAGAAAATAATCAAATTATACTTATTAAATGTCCACCATGCTGTCTCACACTTCTCAGCATCAGATGGCTATGTAATTGTACTCTGACAGAGTAGACATGTAGGGACTGACAGCCTGGCAGCATTAGGTGGATTAGTGGGTAGTGACAGTGAATTAACAGTAGCCTGCATTGGGATCAAATCATGATGCTACCCTAAAGAAGTTGGAGAAGCTTCTTCTGTCTGTAAAGGAGGAGTGGGGTGAAATACTTTTTAGCAAAGCTGCAGTAGAAAGCATATTTAACTTCATGGTTCATACCTGAAAATGTCATATTCAGGGTTTACTCCTTTAAAACATTAGTTTATTTTACTGGGCAAGAATCATTTTACAAATGAGACGGTCTCATCTTGCCAGTGTCGTGTCGCTTTAAAATGTCTCATTTATGTGCCACTTGTTCTGTAGTTTTTATTTGTAGAATACATTTCTGCTTGTGAGTTTCTTATGTACATCTTGTGAAGCCAGGTCTCCCTGACCTGGCAAAGCATCAAACGGGCACTGAAAACTCACCTGTTTATTAAAGTTTAAGGGGCAGACTAGATGGGCCAAGTGGTTGTTATCTGCTGTCAAATTCTATGTTTCTATGTCATTAAGTATACTATCCATCTACATTCTATACCTGTGGTGCATTTGAGTTTTGCAGTTTGCTGACACAGTGACCACCTGTATACTATATATAGCAGTACAATATGGAAGGCCACTGCTGTACCTACCTCTGTGTCGTCATTAAGTATACTATCCATCTACATTCTATACCTGTGGCGCATTTTAGTTTTGCAGTTTGCTGACACAGTGACCACCAGTATATATAGCAATACGGTACGGAAGGCCACTGCTGTACCTACCTCTGTGTCGTCATTAAGTATACTATCCATCTACATTCTATACCTGTGGTGCATTTTAGTTTTGCAGTTTGCTGACACAGTGACCACCAGTATACTATATATAGCAGTACGGTACGGAAGGCCACTGCTGTACCTACCTCTGTGTCGTCATTAAGTATACTATCCATCTACATTCTATACCTGTGGTGCATTTTAGTTTTGCAGTTTGCTGACACAGTGACCACCAGTATATATAGCAGTACGGTACGGAAGGCCACTGCTGTACCTACCTCTGTGTCGTCATTAAGTATACTATCCATCTACATTCTATACCTGTGGTGCATTTTAGTTTTGCAGTTTGCTGACACAGTGACCACCAGTATACTATATATAGCAGTACGGTACGGAAGGCCACTGCTATACCTACCTCTGTGTCGTCATTAAGTATACTATCCATCTACATTCTATACCTGTGGTGCATTTTAGTTTTGCAGTTTGCTGACACAGTGACCACCAGTATATATAGCAGTACGGTACGGAAGGCCACTGCTGTACCTACCTCTGTGTCGTCATTAAGTATACTATCCATCTACATTCTATACCTGTGGTGCATTTTAGTTTTGCAGTTTGCTGACACAGTGACCACCAGTATACTATATATAGCAGTACGGTACGGAAGGCCACTGCTGTACCTACCTCTGTGTCGTCATTAAGTATACTATCCATCTACATTCTATACCTGTGGTGCATTTTAGTTTTGCAGTTTGCTGACACAGTCACCACCAGTATACTATATATAGCAGTACGGTACGGAAGGCCACTGCTCTACCTACCTCTGTGTCGTCAAGTATACTATCCATCTAGATTCTATACCTGTGGTGCATTTTAGTTTTGCAGTTTGCTGACAGTGACCACCACTATATATAGCAGTACGGTACGGAAGGCCACTGCTCTACCTACCTCTATGTCGTCAAGTATACTATCCATCCATACCTGTGGTGCATTTCAGTTGTGCGCAGTATATATAGTAGTAGGCCATTGCTATTGATACTGGCATATAATTCCACACATTAAAAAATGGAGAACAAAAATGTGGAGGTTAAAATAGGGAAAGATCAAGATCCACTTCCACCTCGTGCTGAAGCTGCTGCCACTAGTCATGGCCGAGACAATGAAATGCCATCAACGTCGTCTGCCAAGGCCGATGCCCAATGTCATAGTAGAGAGCATGTAAAATCCAAAAAACAAAAGTTCAGTAAAATGACCCAAAAATCAAAATTGAAAGCATCTGATGAGAAGCGTAAACTTGCCAATATGCCATTTACGACACGGAGTGGCAAAGAATGGCTGAGGCCCTGGCCTATGTTCATGGCTAGTGGTTCAGATTCACATGATGATGGAAGCACTCATCCTCTCGCTAGAAAAATGAAAAGACTTAAGCTGGCAAAAGCACAGCAAAGAACTGTGCATTCTTCTAATTCACAAATCCCCAAGGAGAGTCCAATTGTGTCGGTTGCGATGCCTGACCTTCCCAACACTGGACGGGAAGAGCTTGCGCCTTCCACCATTTGCACGCCCCCTGCAAGTGCTGGAAGGAGCACCCGCAGTCCAGTTCCTGATAGTCAAATTGAAGATGTCACTGTTGAAGTACACCAGGATGAGTATATGGGTGTTGCTGGCGCTGGGGAGGAAATTGACAAGGAGGATTCTGATGGTGAGGTGGTTTGTTTAAGTCAGGCACCCGGGGAGACACCTGTTGTCCGTGGGACGAATATGGCCATTGACATGCCTGGTCAAAATACAAAAAAAATCAGATCTTCAGTGTGGAATTATTTCAACACAAATGCGGACAACAGGTGTCAAGCCGTGTGTTGCCTTTGTCAAGCTGTAATAAGTAGGGGTAAGGACGTTAACCACCTCGGAACATCCTCCCTTATACGTCACCTGCAGCGCATTCATCATAAGTCAGTGACAAGTTCAAAAACTTTGGGTGACAGCGGAAACAGTCCACTGACCACTAAATCCCTTCCTCTTGTAACCAAGCTCCTGCAAACCACACCACCAACTCCCTCAGTGTCAATTTCCTCCTTACCCAGGAAAGCCAATAGTCCTGCAGGCCATGTCACTGGCAAGTCTGACGAGTCCTCTCCTGCCTGGGATTCCTCCGATGCATCCTTGAGTGTAACGCCTACTGCTGCTGGCGCTGCTGCTGTAGCTGCTGGGAGTCGATCGTCATCCCAGAGGGGAAGTCGGAAGACCACTTGTACTACTTCCAGTAAGCAATTGACTGTCCAACAGTCCTTTGCGAGGAAGATGAAATATCACAGCAGTCATCCTGCTGCAAAGCAGATAACTCAGGCCTTGGCAGCCTGGGCGGTGAGAAACGTGGTTCCGGTATCCACCGTTAATTCAGAGGCAACTAGAGACTTGATTGAGGTACTGTGTCCCCAGTACCAAATACCATCTAGGTTCCATTTCTCTAGGCAGGCGATACCGAAAATGTACACAGACCTCAGAAAAAGAGTCACCAGTGTCCTAAAAAATGCAGTTGTACCCAATGTCCACTTAACCACGGACATGTGGACAAGTGGAGCAGGGCAGACTCAGGACTATATAACTGTGACAGCCCACTGGGTAGATGTATTGCCTCCCGCAGCAAGAACAGCAGCGGCGGCACCAGTAGCAGCATCTCGCAAACGCCAACTCGTTCCTAGGCAGGCTATGCTTTGTATCACCGCTTTCCAGAAGAGCCACACAGCTGACAACCTCTTACGGAAACTGAGGAAGATCATCGCAGAATGGCTTACCCCAATTGGACTCTCCTGGGGATTTGTGACATCGGACAACGCCAGCAATATTGTGCGTGCATTACATCTGGGCAAATTCCAGCACGTCCCATGTTTTGCACATACATTGAATTTGGTGGTGCAGAATTATTTAAAAAACGACAGGGGCGTGCAACAGATGCTATCGGTGGCCCGAAGAATTGCGGGCCACTTTCGGCATTCAGCCACCACGTACAGAAAACTGGAGCACCACCAAACAGTCCTGAACCTGCCCTGCCATCATCTGAAGCAAGAGGTGGTAACGAGGTGGAATTCAACCCTCTATATGTTTCAGAGGATGGAGGAGCAGCAAAAGGCCATTCAAGCCTATACATCTGCCCACGATATAGGCAAAGGAGGGGGAATGCACCTGACTCAAGCGCAGTGGAGAATGATTTCAACGTTGTGCAAGGTTCTGCAACCCTTTGAACTTGCCACACGGGAAGTCAGTTCAGACACTGAAAGCCTGAGTCAGGTCATTCCCCTCATCAGGCTTTTGCAGAAGAAGCTGGAGACATTGAAGGAGGAGCTAAAACAGAGTGATTCCGCTAGGCATGTGGGACTTGTGGATGGAGCCCTTAATTCGCTTAACCAGGATTCACGGGTGGTCAATCTGTTGAAATCAGAGCACTATATTTTGGCCACCGTGCTCGATCCTAGATTTAAAACCTACGTTGTATCTCTCTTTCCGGCAGACACAAGTCTGCAGAGGTTCAAAGACCTGCTGGTGAGAAAATTGTCAAGTCAAGCGGAACGTGACCCGTCAACATCTCCTCCTTCACATTCTCCCGCAACTGGGGGTGCGAGGAAAAGGCTCAGAATTCCGAGCCCACCCGCTGGCGGTGATGCAGGGCAGTCTGGAGCGAGTGCTGACATCTGGTCCGGACTGAAGGACCTGCCAACGATTACTGACATGTCGTCTACTGTCACTGCATATGATTCTCTCACCATTGAAAGAATGGTGGAGGATTATACGAGTGACCGCATCCAAGTAGGCACGTCAGACAGTCCGTACGCATACTGGCAGGAAAAAGAGGCGATTTGGAGGCCCTTGCACAAACTGGCTTTATTCTACCTAAGTTGCCCTCCCTCCAGTGTGTACTCCGAAAGAGTGTTTAGTGCAGCCGCTCACCTTGTCAGCAATCGGCGTACGAGGTTACTTCCAGAAAATGTGGAGAAGATGATGTTCATCAAAATGAATTATAATCAATTCCTCCGTGGAGACATTCACCAGCAATTGCCTCAAGAAAGTACACAGGGATCTGAGATGGTGGTTTCCAGTGAGGACGAATTAATAATCTGTGAGGAGGGGGATGTACACAGTGAAAGGGGTGAGGAATCGGAGGATGATGATGAGGAGGACATCTTGCCTCTGTAGAGCCAGGTTGTGCAAGGGGAGATTGATTGCTTCTTTTTTGGTGGGGGCCCAAACCAACCAGTCATTTCAGTCACAGTCGTGTGGCAGACCCTGTCGCTGAAATTATGGGTTCGTTAAAGTGTGCATGTCCTGTTTATACAACATAAGGGTGGGTGGGAGGGCCCAAGGACAATTCCATCTTGCACCTCTTTTTTCTTTCATTTTTCTTTGCATCATGTGCTGTTTGGGGACAATTTTTTTGAAGTGCCATCCTGTCTGACACTGCAGTGCCACTCCTAGATGGGCCAGGTGTTTGTGTCGGCCACTTGTGTCGCTTAGCTTAGTCACACAGCGACCTTGGTGCGCCTCTTTTTTTCTTTGCATCATGTGCTGTTTGGGGACAATTTTTTTGAAGTGCCATCCTGTCTGACACTGCAGTGCCACTCCTAGATGGGCCAGGTGTTTGTGTCGGCCACTTGTGTCGCTTAGCTTAGTCACACAGCGACCTTGGTGCGCTTCTTTTTTTTACTTTGCATCATGTGCTGTTTGGGGACTATTTTTTTGAAGTGCCATCCTGCCTGACACTGCAGTGCCACTCCTAGATGGGCCAGGTGAATGTGTCGGCCACTTGTGTCGCTTAGCTTAGCCATCCAGCGACCTCGGTGCAAATTTTAGGACTAAAAATAATATTGTGAGGTGTTCAGAATAGACTGGAAATGAGTGGAAATTATGGTTATTGAGGTTAATAATACTATGGGATCAAAATGACCCCCAAATTCTATGATTTAAGCTGTTTTTTAGGGTTTTTTGAAAAAAACACCCGAATCCAAAACACACCCGAATCCGACAAAAAATTTTCGGTGAGGTTTTGCCAAAACGCCTCCGAATCCAAAACACGGCCGCGGAACCGAACCCAAAACCAAAACACAAAACCCGAAAAATGTCCGGTACACATCACTAGTATGTAGTGTGTGCTACCTCTCTGTACTGTGCTGTATATAATGGGTGGTCTGCAGTTTGCCGGCTGTCGGGATCCCGGCGCACAGTATACCGGCGCCGAAATCCCGACAGCTGGCATACCGACACTTTATCTCCCTCTTGGGGGTCCACAACCACCTTGGAGGGAGAATCACAGCATGGCAAGCGCAGCGAGCCCGCAAGGGGCTCATTTACGCTCACCACGCTGTCGGTATGCCGGCAGTCGGGATTCCGGCGCCAGTATGCTGGCATACAATACTACACCCAGGATATGTGCTCCCCCTCCCTGAACTTTGCTATATACAAGGTTAAAAAAAAGGGGTTTGTAGAATGAAAAATCAATACAATCAGAAGTAGATTAAAGGCATGACAGAAGTGTCCGTAGACACTGAAAGTGGGCATATCAGTCCTTGTATATTCAGACGTACAGATGTACATCAGGGAAGGGCATCGTAGCAGCATATGCATAAAGTTGCAGGTAAACATTAGCATAACGTAAAGCAAAGGAGGATCAAACTGTGTCTCTCAGAATCAGGACCTCTGAGGAGTGACCCTGCCCTCTTGATAGGCCCCTCCCCCTCAACATGCTCTGTCCTCATTAGTGCTGCTCCCATAAATTTCCCGGGCTAGTGTTTTTGATACCATTCCGCCCCTGCTCAGAGGTAATCCTGCTTAGCACTACAAACAAGAACTTAGAGCAGCCCTGTTGCAGGCACAAGATGCTAAAATTATTTCAGCAGAAACATTTGAGGTACTGTTACCTGCATATTCTCTGGTTCCTCTCATGTACACAGTGCTGAAAATCCACAAAGGATTAAATCTTCCCCCAGGCAAGCCCATAATATCAGCCAGGGGCTCCTTATTCCAGCCAACAGCAGTCCTACTGTATTCATTACTACAACCATTTGTTCTAGCACATCCACGTAGTTTATTGGACACAACCATGCTGTCACAACTGAGGGCTGGTGCTGACCAGGAAAGCATCAGTTGTAGGGGCTGAGGTGTATGTGAACCTTTAGCACAGATGCCCGAAGGCGTGACCAAGACAACTTTGTAAAAGACTTGAGGAAATGGGATGCAGCATGCTGCATGCAGACAGTGGCGCAGATGGAATCCAGGCTTGGAACACTAGAACAGTCTCAGGAGGAATTTGGAAGGTAAATACAGATGAGAAATTACACAGATCGTGGCACATGCTACTGAACAAACTAAAGAATGTTGGCTCCCTTATGGAAGATGTCTGGCTGGTGATAGCAGACATCACCAGCTTATACATGATAATACCGCATCAGGAGGGGCTCACTGCAGTGAAAATAGTATTACAAAAAGATAGCACCAATGAGGAGACACTGGTGGATATCCTGTTACATCTACTGAAGCTAATTTTAACGAAGAATTTCTTCTTATTTAACAACAAATACTGTCTACAAGAGCGGGTATGTGCCATGGGTTCGGCAGTGGTACCTACCTACGCCAACCTATACATGCTGCACGTAGAGGAAGAACTTTTCTTTAAAGATCCAGGATTGCTACACACATCATATTCTACTCCTGATTTAATGACGATCTGCTCCTGTTCTGGAAAGGACCCAATGAACTATTGGACGCTACTATTGAGAAATACAATAGATCAAACAGCCCGGTGAAACTTAACTTTAAGATGGACTTGCACACCATAGATTTTCTGAATGTCAGGATATCAGTTCAAGATTCTTTAATTACAACTACTGTTTAAACTAAGGAAACAGACTGTAACTCCTATTTGCACTGGAATAGCTGTCATCCTAGAAGCCTTAAAGCTGGACTGCCATATTCTCAGATGCTCAGAATGGTTACAATTAATAGTGACATCATGGTAGCATCCTCTCAAATAGATAACCTTATAGAATAGTTCGTACAGAGAGGTTACAGTCTTAAAAATATGTTAGCTACCAAACAGAAAGTCCTCAAGATGGACAGGGAGACCCTTCTGTATCCAAAAGAGAGAATGGCAAAAAACAACAAACTACCATGGGTAAATGTGTACAACACCTCATCAGATAAAATTAATTGAGTAGCAAAAAAAAACACTGGCATTTAATTAAATCTGACCAACATTTACCATTAAAACAAACAGAAATCATGCCTTGTTATAAAAGATCCAGAAATCTGCGTGACCTCTTGGTTAAATCAGACTAGAGATGAGCGGGTTCGGTTCGTCGAAATCCGAACCCCCCGAACGTCACGTGTTTTACACGGGTTCCGAGGCAGCCTCAGATCTACCCGCCTTACACGGTTAACCCGAACGAGGCCGAACGTCATCATCCCGCTGTCGGATTCTCGCGAGATTCGTGTTCAGTATAAAGAACCGCGCGTCGCCGCCATTTTCACTCGTGCATTGGAGATTGAGCGGAGAGGACGTGGCTATGTTCTCTGCCTGAAAAGCTCAATATCTGTGCTCAGTGTGCTGCAAATATCTGTGCTCAGTGTGCTGCATTTTGGTGACCACCAGTATATTATAGTAGTACAGTACAGTAGGCCATTGCTGAATCTTGCAGCTCCGTGTCAGACTCAGTTCTAGACAGTATACTGATCAGTGCTCAATATCTGCTGCATTGTTGTGTGACCAGTATATACTATATAGTAGTACAGTGCAGCATTTTGGTGACCACCAGTATAGTAGTACAGTACAGTAGGCCATTGCTGTACCTTGCAGCTCCATGTCACTTCAAGTATCCATATCTGTGCTGCATTGTTGTGAGCAGTATATAGTAGTACAGTGCAGCATTTTGGTGACCACCAGTATATATAGTAGTACAGTACAGTAGGCCATTGCTGTACCTTGCAGCTCCGTGTCACTTCAAGTATCCATATCTGTGCTGCATTGTTGTGAGCAGTATATAGTAGTACAGTGCAGCATTTTGGTGACCACCGGTATATATAGTAGTACAGTACAGTAGGCCATTGCTGTACCTTGCAGCTCCATGTCACTTCAAGTATCCATATCTGTGCTGCATTGTTGTGAGCAGTATATAGTAGTACAGTGCAGCATTTTGGTGACCACCAGTATATATAGTAGTACAGTACAGTAGGCCATTGCTGTACCTTGCAGCTCTAAGTCACTTCAAGTATCCATATCTGTGCTGCATTGTTGTGAGCAGTATATAGTAGAACAGTGCATCATTTTGGTGAACACCAGCATATATAGTAGTACAGTACAGTAGGCCATTGCTGTACCTTGCAGCTCCGTGTCACTTCAAGTATCCATATCTGTGCTGCATTGTTGTGAGTAGTATATAGTAGTACAGTGCAGCATTTTGGTGACCACCTGTATATATAGTAGTACAGTACAGTAGGCAATTGCTGTACCTTGCAGCTCTGTGTTACTTCAAGTATCCATATCTGTGCTGCATTGTTGTGAGCAGTATATAGTAGCACCGTGCAGCATTTTGGTGACCACCAGTATATATAGTAGTACAGTAGGCCATTGCTGTACCTTGCAGCTCCGTGTCACTTTAAGTATTCATATCTGTGCTACATTGTTGTGAGAAGTATATAGTAGTACAGTGCAGCATTTTGGTGACCACCAGTATATATAGTAGTACAGTAAAGTAGGCCATTGCTGTACCTTGCAGCTCCGTGTCACTTCAAGTATCCATATCTGTGCTGCATTGTTGTGAGCAGTATATAGTAGTACAGTGCATCATTTTGGTGACCACCAGTCTATATAGTAGTACAGTACAATACAGTATGCCATTGCTGTACCTTGCAGATCCATGTCACTTCAAGTATCCATATCTGTGCTGCATTGTTGTGAGCAGTATATAGTAGTACAGTGCAGCATTTTGGTGATCATCAGTATATATAGTAGTACAGTACAGTAGGCCATTGCTGTACCTTGCAGCTCCGTGTCACTTCAAGTATCCATATCTGTGCTGCATTGTTGTGAGCATTATATAGTAGTACAGTGCAGCATTTTGGTGACCACCAGTATATATAGTAGTACAGTACAGTAGGCCATTGCTGTACCTTGCAGCTCCATGTCACTTCAAGTATCCATATCTGTGCTGCATTGTTGTGAGCAGTATATAGTAGTACAGTGCAGCATTTTGGTGACCACCAGTATATATAGTAGTACAGTACAGTAAGCCGTTCCTGTACCTTGCAGATCCATGTCACTTCAAGTATCCATATCTGTGCTGCATTGCTGTGAGCAGTATATAGTAGTACAGTGCAGCATTTTGGTGATCATCAGTATATATAGTAGTACAGTACAGTAGGCCATTGCTGTACCTTGCAGCTCCGTGTCACTTCAAGTATCCATATCTGTGCTGCATTGTTGTGAGCATTATATAGTAGTACAGTGCAGCATTTTGGTGACCACCAGTATATATAGTAGTACAGTACAGTAGGTCATTGCTGTACCTTGCAGCTCCGTGTCACTTCAAGTATCCATATCTGTGCTGCATTGTTGTGAGCAGTATATAGTAGTACAGTGCAGCATTTTGGTGACCACCAGTATATATACTAGTACAGTACAGTACAGTAGGCTATTGCCGTACCTTGCAGCTCCGTGTCACTTCAAGTATCCATATCTGTGCTGCATTTGTTGTGATTAGTATAAAGTAGTACAGTGCAGCATTTTGGTGACCACCGGTATATATAGTAGTACAGTACAGTAGGCCATTGCTGTACCTTGCAGCTCTGTGTCACTTCAAGTATCCATATCTGTGCTGCATTGTTGTGAGCAGTTTATAGTAGTACAGTGCAGCATATTGGTGACCACCAGTATATATAGTAGTACAGTACAGTAGGCCATTGCTGTACCTTGCAGCTCTGTGTCACTTCAAGTATCCATAACTGTGCTGCATTGTTGTGAGCAGTATAGAGTAGTACAGTGCAGCATTTTGGTGACCACCAGTATATATAGTAGTACAGTACAGTAGGCCATTGCTGTACCTTGCAGCTCTAAGTCACTTCAAGTATCCATATATGTGCTGCATTGTTGTGAGCAGTATATAGTAGTACAGTGCAGCATTTTGGTGACCACCAGTATATATAGTAGTACAGTACAGTAGGCCATTGCTGTACCTTGCAGCTCCATGTCACTTCAAGTATCCATATCTGTTCTGCATTGTTGTGAGCAGTATATAGTAGTACAGTGCAGCATTTTGGTGACCACCAGTATATATAGTAGTACAGTACAGTAGGCCATTGCTGTACCTTGCAGCTCTAAGTCACTTCAAGTATCCATATATGTGCTGCATTGTTGTGAGCAGTATATAGTAGTACAGTGCAGCATTTTGGTGACCACCAGTATATATAGTAGTTCAGTACAGTAGGCCATTGCTGTACCTTGCAGCTCCGTGTCACTTCAAGTATCCATATCTGTGCTGCATTGTTGTGAGCAGTATATAGTAGTACAGTGCAGCATTTTGGTGACCACCAGTATATATAGTAGTACAGTACAGTAAGCCGTTCCTGTACCTTGCAGATCCATGTCACTTCAAGTATCCATATCTGAGTTGCATTGTTGTGAGCAGTATATAGTAGTACAGTGCAGCATTTTGGTGACCACCAGTATATATAGTAGTACAGTACAGTAGGCCATTGCTGTACCTTGCAGCACCGTGTCTCTTCAAGTATCCATATCTGTGCTGCATTGTTGTGAGCAGTATATAGTAGTACAGTGCAGCATTTTGGTGACCACCAGTATATATAGTAGTACAGTACAGTAGGCCATTGCTGTACCTTGCAGCTCCATGTCACTTCAAGTATCCATATCTGTTCTGCATTGTTGTGAGCAGTATATAGTAGTACAGTGCAGCATTTTGGTGACCACCAGTATATATAGTAGTACAGTACAGTAGGCCATTGCTGTACCTTGCAGCTCTAAGTCACTTCAAGTATCCATATATGTGCTGCATTGTTGTGAGCAGTATATAGTAGTACAGTGCAGCATTTTGGTGACCACCAGTATATATAGTAGTACAGTACAGTAGGCCATTGCTGTACCTTGCAGCTCCATGTCACTTCAAGTATCCATATCTGTTCTGCATTGTTGTGAGCAGTATATAGTAGTACAGTGCAGCATTTTGGTGACCACCAGTATATATAGTAGTACAGTACAGTAGGCCATTGCTGTACCTTGCAGCTCTAAGTCACTTCAAGTATCCATATATGTGCTGCATTGTTGTGAGCAGTATATAGTAGTACAGTGCAGCATTTTGGTGACCACCAGTATATATAGTAGTACAGTACAGTAAGCCGTTCCTGTACCTTGCAGATCCATGTCACTTCAAGTATCCATATCTGTGCTGCATTGTTGTGAGCAGTATATAGTAGTACAGTGCAGCATTTTTGTGACCACCAGTATATATAGTAGTACAGTACAGTAAGCCATTCCTGTACCTTGCAGATCCATGTCACTTCAAGTATCCATATCTGTGCTGCATTGTTGTGAGCAGTTTATAGTAGTACAGTGCAGCATTTTGGTGATCATCAGTATATATAGTAGTACAGTACAGTAGGCCATTGCTGTACCTTGCAGCTCCGTGTCACTTCAAGTATCCATATCTGTGCTGCATTGTTGTGAGCATTATATAGTAGTACAGTGCAGCATTTTGGTGACCACCAGTATATATAGTAGTACAGTACAGTAGGTCATTGCTGTACCTTGCAGCTCCGTGTCACTACAAGTATCCATATCTGTGCTGCATTGTTGTGAGCAGTATATAGTAGTACAGTGCAGCATTTTGGTGAACACCAGCATATATAGTAGTACAGTACAGTAGGCCATTGCTGTACCTTGCAGCTCCGTGTCACTTCAAGTATCCATATCTGTGCTGCATTGTTGTGAGCAGTATATAGTAGTACAGTGCAGCATTATGGTGACCACCAGTATATATACTAGTACAGTACAGTAGGCTATTGCCGTACCTTGCAGCTCCGTGTCACTTCAAGTATCCATATCTGTGCTGCATTTGTTGTGAGCAGTATAAAGTAGTACAGTGCAGCATTTTGGTGACCACCGGTATATATAGTAGTACAGTACAGTAGGCCATTGCTGTACCTTGCAGCTCTGTGTCACTTCAAGTATCCATATCTGTGCTGCATTGTTGTGAGCAGTTTATAGTAGTACAGTGCAGCATATTGGTGACCACCAGTATATATAGTAGTACAGTACAGTAGGCCATTGCTGTACCTTGCAGCTCTGTGTCACTTCAAGTATCCATAACTGTGCTGCATTGTTGTGAGCAGTATAGAGTAGTACAGTGCAGCATTTTGGTGACCACCAGTATATATAGTAGTACAGTACAGTAGGCCATTGCTGTACCTTGCAGCTCTAAGTCACTTCAAGTATCCATATATGTGCTGCATTGTTGTGAGCAGTATATAGTAGTACAGTGCAGCATTTTGGTGACCACCAGTATATATAGTAGTACAGTACAGTAGGCCATTGCTGTACCTTGCAGCTCCATGTCACTTCAAGTATCCATATCTGTTCTGCATTGTTGTGAGCAGTATATAGTAGTACAGTGCAGCATTTTGGTGACCACCAGTATATATAGTAGTACAGTACAGTAGGCCATTGCTGTACCTTGCAGCTCTAAGTCACTTCAAGTATCCATATATGTGCTGCATTGTTGTGAGCAGTATATAGTAGTACAGTGCAGCATTTTGGTGACCACCAGTATATATAGTAGTTCAGTACAGTAGGCCATTGCTGTACCTTGCAGCTCCGTGTCACTTCAAGTATCCATATCTGTGCTGCATTGTTGTGAGCAGTATATAGTAGTACAGTGCAGCATTTTGGTGACCACCAGTATATATAGTAGTACAGTACAGTAAGCCGTTCCTGTACCTTGCAGATCCATGTCACTTCAAGTATCCATATCTGTGTTGCATTGTTGTGAGCAGTATATAGTAGTACAGTGCAGCATTTTGGTGACCACCAGTATATATAGTAGTACAGTACAGTAGGCCATTGCTGTACCTTGCAGCACCGTGTCTCTTCAAGTATCCATATCTGTGCTGCATTGTTGTGAGCAGTATATCGTAGTAGAGTGCATCATTTTGGTGACCACCAGTCTATATAGTAGTACAGTACAATACAGTATGCCATTGCTGTATCTTGCAGATCCATGTCACTTCAAGTATCCATATCTGTGCTGCATTGTTGTGAGCAGTATATAGTAGTACAGTGCAGCATTTTGGTGATCATCAGTATATATAGTAGTACAGTACAGTAGGCCATTGCTGTACCTTGCAGCTCCGTGTCACTTCAAGTATCCATATCTGTGCTGCATTGTTGTGAGCATTATATAGTAGTACAGTGCAGCATTTTGGTGACCACCAGTATATATAGTAGTACAGTACAGTAGGCCATTGCAGTACCTTGCAGATCCATGTCACTTCAAGTATCCATATCTGTGCTGCATTGTTGTGAGCAGTATATAGTAGTACAGTGCAGCATTTTGGTGATCATCAGTATATATAGTAGTACAGTACAGTAGGCCATTGCTGTACCTTGCAGCTCCGTGTCACTTCAAGTATCCATATCTGTGCTGCATTGTTGTGAGCATTATATAGTAGTACAGTGCAGTACAGTAGGCCATTGCTGTATCTTGCAGCTCCGTGTCACTTCAAGTATCCATATCTGCGCTGCATTGTTGTGAGCAGTATATAGTAGTACAGTGCAGCATTTTGGTGAACACCAGCATATATAGTAGTACAGTACAGTAGGCCATTGCTGTACCTTGCAGCTCCGTGTCACTTCAAGTATCCATATCTGTGCTGCATTGTTGTGAGCAGTATATAGTAGTACAGTGCAGCATTTTGGTGACCACCAGTATATATACTAGTACAGTACAGTAGGCTATTGCCGTACCTTGCAGCTCCGTGTCACTTCAAGTATCCATATCTGTGCTGCATTTGTTGTGAGCAGTATAAAGTAGTACAGTGCAGCATTTTGGTGACCACCGGTATATATAGTAGTACAGTACAGTAGGCCATTGCTGTACCTTGCAGCTCTGTGTCACTTCAAGTATCCATATCTGTGCTGCATTGTTGTGAGCAGTTTATAGTAGTACAGTGCAGCATATTGGTGACCACCAGTATATATAGTAGTACAGTACAGTAGGCCATTGCTGTACCTTGCAGCTCTGTGTCACTTCAAGTATCCATAACTGTGCTGCATTGTTGTGAGCAGTATAGAGTAGTACAGTGCAGCATTTTGGTGACCACCAGTATATATAGTAGTACAGTACAGTAGGCCATTGCTGTACCTTGCAGCTCTAAGTCACTTCAAGTATCCATATATGTGCTGCATTGTTGTGAGCAGTATATAGTAGTACAGTGCAGCATTTTGGTGACCACCAGTATATATAGTAGTTCAGTACAGTAGGCCATTGCTGTACCTTGCAGCTCCGTGTCACTTCAAGTATCCATATATGTGCTGCATTGTTGTGAGCAGTATATATTAGTACAGTGCAGCATTTTGGTGACCACCAGTATATATAGCAGTACAGTACAGTACAGTAGGCCATTGCTGTACCTTGCAGCTCTGTGTTACTTCAAGTATCCATATCTGTGCTGCATTGTTGTGAGCAGTATATAGTAGTACAGTGCAGCATTTTGGTGAACACCAGCATATATAGTAGTATAGTACAGTAGGCTATTGCCGTACCTTGCAGCTCCGTGTCACTTCAAGTATCCATATCTGTGCTGCATTGTTGTGAGCAGTATATAGTAGTACAGTGCAGCATTTTGGTGACCACCGGTATATATAGTAGTACAGTACAGTAGGCCATTGATGTACCTTGCAGCTCTGTGTCACTTCAAGTATCCATATCTGTGCTGCATCGGTGTGAGCAGTATAGAGTAGTACAGTGCAGCATTTTGGTGACCACCAGTATATATAGTAGTACAGTAAGCCATTGCTGTACCTTGAAGATCATTGTCACTTCAAGTATCCATATCTGTGCTGCATTGTTGTGAGCAGTATATAGTAGTACAGTGCAGCATTTTGGTGACCATCAGTATATATAGTAGTACAGTACAGTTGGCCATTGCTGTACCTTGCAGCTCCGTGTCACTTCAAGTATCCATATCTGTGCTGCATTGTTGTGAGCAGTATATAGTAGTACAGTGCATCATTTTGGTGATCACCAGTATATATAGTAGTACAGTAGGCCATTGCTGTACCTTGAAGCTCCATGTCACTTCAAGTATCCATATCTGTGCTGCATTGTTGTGAGCAGTATATAGTAGTACAGTGCAGCATTTTGGTGACCACCGGTATATATAGTAGTACAGTACAGTAGGCCATCGCTGTACCTTGCAGCTCTGTGTCACTTCAAGTATCCATAACTGTGCTGCATTGTTGTGAGCAGTATATAGTAGTACAGTGCAGCATTTTGGTGAACACCAGTGTATATATAGTAGTACAGTACAGTAGGCCATTGCTGTACCTTGTAGCTCCGTGTCACTTCAAGTATCCATATCTGTGCTGCATTGTTGTGAGCAGTATATAGTAGTACAGTGCATCATTTTGGTGATCACCAGTATATATAGTAGTACAGTAGGCCATTGCTGTACCTTGAAGCTCCATGTCACTTCAAGTATCCATATCTGTGCTGCATTGTTGTGAGCAGTATATAGTAGTACAGTGCAGTATTTTGGTGACCACCAGTATATATAGTAGTACAGTACAGTAGGCCATTGCTGTACCTTGCAGCTCTAGGTCACTTCAAGTATCCATATCTGTGCTGCATTGTTGTGAGCAGTATATAGTAGTACAGTGCAGCATTTTGGTGACCACCAGTATATATAGTAGTACAGTACAGTACAGTAGGCCATTGCTGTACCTTGCAGCTCAGTGTCACTTCAAGTATCCATATCTGTGCTGCATTGTTGTGAGCAGTATAGAGTAGTACAGTGCAGCATTTTGGTGACCACCAGTATATATAGTAGTACAGTACAGTAAGCCATTGCTGTACCTTGCAGATCCATGTCACTTCAAGTATCCATATCTGTGCTGCATTGTTCTGAGCAGTATATAGTAGTACAGTGCAGCATTTTGGTGACCATCAGTATATATAGTAGTACAGTAGGCCATTGCTGTACCTTGCAGCTGTGTGTCACTTCAAGTATCCATATCTGTGCTGCATTGTTGTGAGCAGTATATAGTAGTACAGTGCAGCATTTTGGTGACCACCAGTATATATAGTAGTACAGTACAGTACAGTAGGCCATTGCTGTACCTTGCAGCTCAGTGTCACTTCAAGTATCCATATCTGTGCTGCATTGTTGTGAGCAGTATATAGTAGTACAGTGCAGCATTTTGGTGACCACCGGTATACATAGTAGTACAGTACAGTAGGCCATTGCTGTACCTTGAAGCTCCATGTCACTTCAAGTATCCATATCTGTGCTGCATTGTTCTGAGCAGTATATAGTAGTACAGTGCAGCATTTTTGGTGACCACCGGTATATACAGTAGTACAGTACAGTAGGCCATTGCTGTACCTTGCAGCTCTGTGTCACTTCAAGTATCCATAACTGTGCTGCATTGTTGTGAGCAGTATATAGTAGTACAGTGCAGCATTATGGTGACCACCAGTATATATAGTAGTACAGTAGGCCATTGCTGTACCTTGCAGCTCTGTGTTACTTCAATTATCCATATCTGTGCTGCATTGTTGTGAGCAGTATATAGTAGTACAGTGCAGCATTTTGGTGACCACCAGTATATATAGTAGTACAGTACAGTAAGCCGTTGCTGTACCTTACAGATCCGTGTCACTTCAAGTATCCATATCTGTGCTGCATTGTTGTGAGCAGTATATAGTAGTACAGTGCAGTATTTTGGTGACCATCAGTATATATAGTAGTACAGTACAGTAGGCCATTGCTGTACCTTGCAGCTCCATGTCACTTCAAGTATCCTTTTCTGTGCTGCATTGTTGTGAGCAGTATATAGTAGTACAGTGCAGCATTTTGGTGACCACCAGTATATATAGTAGTACAGTACAGTAGGCCATTGCTGTACCTTGCAGCTCTAAGTCACTTCAAGTATCCATATCTGTGCTGCATTGTTGTGAGCAGTATATAGTAGTACAGTGCAGCATTTTGGTGACCACCAGTATATATAGTAGTACAGTACAGTAGGCCATTGCTGTACCTTGCAGCTCAGTGTCACTTCAAGTATCCATATCTGTGCTGCATTGTTGTGAGCAGTATATAGTAGTACAGTGCAACATTTTGGTGACCACCTGTATATATAGTAGTATAGTACAGTAGGCTATTGCCGTACCTTGCAGCTCCGTGTCACTTCAAGTATCCATATCTGTGCTGCATTGTTGTGAGCAGTATATAGTAGTACAGTGCAGCATTTTGGTGACCACCAGTATATATAGTAGTACAGTACAGTAGGCATTGCTGTACCTTGCAGCTCCATGTCACTTCAAGTATCCATATCTGTGCTGCATTGTTGTGAGCAGTATATAGTAGTACAGTGCAGCATTTTGGTGACCACCAGTATATATAGTAGTACAGTACAGTAGGCCATTGCTGTACCTTGCAGCTCTAAGTCACTTCAAGTATCCATATCTGTGCTGCATTGTTGTGAGCAGTATAGAGTAGTACAGTGCAGCATTTTGGTGACCACCAGTATATATAGTAGTACAGTACAGTAAGCCGTTGCTGTACCTTGCATATCCGTGTCACTTCAAGTATCCATATCTGTGCTGCATTGTTGTGAGCAGCATATAGTAGTACAGTGCAGCAATTTGGTGACCACCTGTATATATTGTAGTATAGTACAGTAGGCTATTGCCGTACCTTGCAGCTCCATGTCACTTCAAGTATCCATATCTGTGCTGCATTGTTGTGAGCAGTATATAGTAGTACAGTGCAGCATTTTGGTGACCACCAGTATATATAGTAGTACAGTACAGTACAGTAGGCCATTGCTGTATCTTGCAGCTCCATGTCACTTCAAGTATCCATATCTGTGCTGCATTGTTGTGAGCAGTATATAGTAGTACAGTGCAGCATTTTGGTGTCCACCAGTATATATACTAGTACAGTACAGTAGGCCATTGCTGTACCTTGCAGCTCTAAGTCACTTCAAGTATCCATATCTGTGCTGCATTGTTGTGAGCAGTATATAGTAGTATAGTGCAGCATTTTGGTGACCACCAGAATATATAGTAGTACAGTACAGTAGGCCATTGCTGTACCTTGCAGCTCCATGTCACTTCAAGTATCCATATCTGTGCTGCATTGTTGTGAGCAGTATATAGTAGTACAGTGCAGCATTTTGGTGACCACCAGTATATATAGTAGTACAGTACAGTAGGCCATTGCTGTACCTTGCAGCTCTAAGTCACTTCAAGTATCCATATCTGTGCTGCATTGTTGTGAGCAGTATATATTAGTACAGTGCAGCATTTTGGTGACCAGTATATATAGCAGTACAGTACAGTAGGCCATTGCTGTACCTTGCAGCTCTGTGTCACTTCAAGTATCCATATCTGTGCTGCATCGTTGTGAGCAGTATATAGTAGTACAGTGCAGCATTTTGGTGACCACCGGTATATATAGTAGTACAGTAGGCCATTGCTGTACCTTGCAGATCCGTGTCACTTCAAGTATCCATATCTGTGCTGCATTGTTGTGAGCAGTATATAGTAGTACAGTGCAGCATTTTGGTGACCACCAGTATATATAGTAGTACAGTACAGTAGGCCATTGCTGTACCTTGCAGATCCGTGTCACTTCTAGTATCCATATCTGTGCTGCATTGTTGTGAGCAGTATATAGTAGTACTGAGCAGCATTTTGGTGACCACCAGTATATATAGTAGTACAGTACAGTAGGCCATTGCTGTACCTTGTAGCTCCGTGTCACTTCAAGTATCCATATCTGTGCTGCATTGTTGTGAGCAGTATAGAGTAGTACAGTGCAGCATTTTGGTGACCACCAGTATATATAGTAGTACAGTACAGTAAGCCATTGCTGTACCTTGCAGATCCATGTCACTTCAAGTATCCATATCTGTGCTGCATTGTTGTGAGCAGTATATAGTAGTACAGTGCAGCATTTTGGTGACCACCAGTATATATAGTAGTACAGTACAGTAGGCCATTGCTGTACCTTGCAGCTCAGTGTCACTTCAAGTATCCATATCTGTGCTGCATTGTTGTGAGCAGTATA
The DNA here is from genome assembly GCF_028390025.1 of Pseudophryne corroboree. Taxonomy (NCBI): domain Eukaryota; kingdom Metazoa; phylum Chordata; class Amphibia; order Anura; family Myobatrachidae; genus Pseudophryne; species Pseudophryne corroboree. The sequence goes on along the minus strand of NC_086450.1, from coordinate 296,530,434 downwards.
TAGTAGTACAGTGCAACATTTTGGTGACCACCTGTATATATAGTAGTATAGTACAGTTGGCTATTGCCGTACCTTGCAGCTCCGTGTCACTTCAAGTATCCATATCTGTGCTGCATTGTTGTGAGCAGTATATAGTAGTACAGTGAAGCATTTTGGTGACCACCAGTACATATAGTAGTACAGTACAGTAGGCATTGCTGTACCTTGCAGCTCCATGTCACTTCAAGTATCCATATCTGTGCTGCATTGTTGTGAGCAGTATATAGTAGTACAGTGCAGCATTTTGGTGACCACCAGTATATATAGTAGTACAGTACAGTAGGCCATTGCTGTACCTTGTAGCTCCGTGTCACTTCAAGTATCCATATCTGTGCTGCATTGTTGTGAGCAGTATAGAGTAGTACAGTGCAGCATTTTGGTGACCACCAGTATATATAGTAGTACAGTACAGTAAGCCATTGCTGTACCTTGCAGATCCATGTCACTTCAAGTATCCATATCTGTGCTGCATTGTTGTGAGCAGTATATAGTAGTACAGTGCAGCATTTTGGTGACCACCAGTATATATAGTAGTACAGTACAGTAGGCCATTGCTGTACCTTGCAGCTCAGTGTCACTTCAAGTATCCATATCTGTGCTGCATTGTTGTGAGCAGTATATAGTAGTACAGTGCAACATTTTGGTGACCACCTGTATATATAGTAGTATAGTACAGTAGGCTATTGCCGTACCTTGCAGCTCCGTGTCACTTCAAGTATCCATATCTGTGCTGCATTGTTGTGAGCAGTATATAGTAGTACAGTGCAGCATTTTGGTGTCCACCAGTATATATACTAGTACAGTACAGTAGGCCATTGCTGTACCTTGCAGCTCTAAGTCACTTCAAGTATCCATATCTGTGCTGCATTGTTGTGAGCAGTATATAGTAGTACAGTGCAGCATTTTGGTGACCACCAGAATATATAGTAGTACAGTACAGTAGGCCATTGCTGTACCTTGCAGCTCCATGTCACTTCAAGTATCCATATCTGTGCTGCATTGTTGTGAGCAGTATATAGTAGTACAGTGCAGCATTTTGGTGACCACCAGTATATATAGTAGTACAGTACAGTAGGCCATTGCTGTACCTTGCAGCTCTAAGTCACTTCAAGTATCCATATCTGTGCTGCATTGTTGTGAGCAGTATATATTAGTACAGTGCAGCATTTTGGTGACCAGTATATATAGCAGTACAGTACAGTAGGCCATTGCTGTACCTTGCAGCTCTGTGTCACTTCAAGTATCCATATCTGTGCTGCATCGTTGTGAGCAGTATATAGTAGTACAGTGCAGCATTTTGGTGACCACCGGTATATATAGTAGTACAGTAGGCCATTGCTGTACCTTGCAGATCCGTGTCACTTCAAGTATCCATATCTGTGCTGCATTGTTGTGAGCAGTATATAGTAGTACAGTGCAGCATTTTGGTGACCACCAGTATATATAGTAGTACAGTACAGTAGGCCATTGCTGTACCTTGCAGATCCGTGTCACTTCTAGTATCCATATCTGTGCTGCATTGTTGTGAGCAGTATATAGTAGTACTGAGCAGCATTTTGGTGACCACCAGTATATATAGTAGTACAGTACAGTAGGCCATTGCTGTACCTTGTAGCTCCGTGTCACTTCAAGTATCCATATCTGTGCTGCATTGTTGTGAGCAGTATAGAGTAGTACAGTGCAGCATTTTGGTGACCACCAGTATATATAGTAGTACAGTACAGTAAGCCATTGCTGTACCTTGCAGATCCATGTCACTTCAAGTATCCATATCTGTGCTGCATTGTTGTGAGCAGTATATAGTAGTACAGTGCAGCATTTTGGTGACCACCAGTATATATAGTAGTACAGTACAGTAGGCCATTGCTGTACCTTGCAGCTCAGTGTCACTTCAAGTATCCATATCTGTGCTGCATTGTTGTGAGCAGTATATAGTAGTACAGTGCAACATTTTGGTGACCACCTGTATATATAGTAGTATAGTACAGTTGGCTATTGCCGTACCTTGCAGCTCCGTGTCACTTCAAGTATCCATATCTGTGCTGCATTGTTGTGAGCAGTATATAGTAGTACAGTGAAGCATTTTGGTGACCACCAGTACATATAGTAGTACAGTACAGTAGGCATTGCTGTACCTTGCAGCTCCATGTCACTTCAAGTATCCATATCTGTGCTGCATTGTTGTGAGCAGTATATAGTAGTACAGTGCAGCATTTTGGTGACCACCAGTATATATAGTAGTACAGTACAGTAGGCCATTGCTGTACCTTGTAGCTCCGTGTCACTTCAAGTATCCATATCTGTGCTGCATTGTTGTGAGCAGTATAGAGTAGTACAGTGCAGCATTTTGGTGACCACTAGTATATATAGTAGTACAGTACAGTAAGCCATTGCTGTACCTTGCAGATCCATGTCACTTCAAGTATCCATATCTGTGCTGCATTGTTGTGAGCAGTATATAGTAGTACAGTGCAGCATTTTGGTGACCACCAGTATATATAGTAGTACAGTACAGTAGGCCATTGCTGTACCTTGCAGCTCAGTGTCACTTCAAGTATCCATATCTGTGCTGCATTGTTGTGAGCAGTATATAGTAGTACAGTGCAACATTTTGGTGACCACCTGTATATATAGTAGTATAGTACAGTAGGCTATTGCCGTACCTTGCAGCTCCGTGTCACTTCAAGTATCCATATCTGTGCTGCATTGTTGTGAGCAGTATATAGTAGTACAGTGCAGCATTTTGGTGACCACCAATATATATAGTAGTACAGTACAGTAGGCATTGCTGTACCTTGCAGCTCTATGTCACTTCAAGTATCCATATCTGTGCTGCATTGTTGTGAGCAGTATATAGTAGTACAGTGCAGCATTTTGGTGACCACCAGTATATATAGTAGTACAGTACAGTAGGCCATTGCTGTACCTTGCAGCTCTAAGTCACTTCAAGTATCCATATCTGTGCTGCATTGTTGTGAGCAGTATAGAGTAGTACAGTGCAGCATTTTGGTGACCACCAGTATATATAGTAGTACAGTACAGTAAGCCGTTGCTGTACCTTGCATATCCGTGTCACTTCAAGTATCCATATCTGTGCTGCATTGTTGTGAGCAGCATATAGTAGTACAGTGCAGCAATTTGGTGACCACCTGTATATATTGTAGTATAGTACAGTAGGCTATTGCCGTACCTTGCAGCTCCATGTCACTTCAAGTATCCATATCTGTGCTGCATTGTTGTGAGCAGTATATAGTAGTACAGTGCAGCATTTTTGACCACCAGTATATATAGTAGTACAGTACAGTACAGTAGGCCATTGCTGTATCTTGCAGCTCCATGTCACTTCAAGTATCCATATCTGTGCTGCATTGTTGTGAGCAGTATATAGTAGTACAGTGCAGCATTTTGGTGACCACCAGTATATATACTAGTACAGTACAGTACAGTAGGCTATTGCCATACCTTGCAGCTCCGTGTCACTTCAAGTATCCATATCTGTGCTGCATTGTTGTGAGCAGTATAGAGTAGTACAGTGCAGCATTTTGGTGACCACCAGTATATATAGTAGTACAGTACAGTAAGCCATTGCTGTACCTTGCAGATCCATGTCACTTCAAGTATCCTTTTCTGTGCTACATTGTTGTGAGCAGTATATAGTTGTACAGTGCAGCATTTTGGTGACCACCAGTATATATAGTAGTACAGTACAGTAGGCCATTGCTGTACCTTGCAGCTCTAAGTCACTTCAAGTATCCATATCTGTGCTGCATTGTTGTGAGCAGTATATAGTAGTACAGTGCAGCATTTTGGTGACCACCAGTATATATAGTAGTACAGTACAGTAGGCCATTGCTGTACCTTGCAGCTCCATGTCACTTCAAGTATCCATATCTGTGCTGCATTGTTGTGAGCAGTATATAGTAGTACAGTGCAGCATTTTGGTGACCACCGGTATATATAGTAGTACAGTACAGTAGGCCATTGCTGTACCTTGCAGCTCTAAGTCACTTCAAGTATCCATATCTGTGCTGCATTGTTGTGAGCAGTATATAGTAGTACAGTGCAGCATTTTGGTGACCACCAGTATATATAGTAGTTCAGTACAGTAGGCCATTGCTGTACCTTGCAGCTCCGTGTCACTTCAAGTATCCATATCTGTGCTGCATTGTTGTGAGCAGTATATAGTAGTACAGTGCAGCATTTTGGTGATCACCAGTATATATAGTAGTACAGTACAGTAGGCCATTGCTGTACCTTGAAGCTCCATGTCACTTCAAGTATCCATATCTGTGCTGCACTGTTGTGAGCAGTATATTTTAGTACAGTGCAGCATTTTGGTGACCACCGGTATATATAGTAGTACAGTACAGTAGGCCATCGCTGTACCTTGCAGCTCTGTGTCACTTCTAGTATCCATAACTGTGCTGCATTGTTGTGAGCAGTATATAGTAGTACAGTGCAGCATTTTGGTGAACACCAGTATATATAGTAGTACAGTACAGTAGGCCATTGCTGTACCTTGTAGCTCCGTGTCACTTCAAGTATCCATATCTGTGCTGCATTGTTGTGAGCAGTATAGAGTAGTACAGTGCAGCATTTTGGTGACCACCAGTATATATAGTAGTACAGTACAGTAAGCCATTGCTGTACCTTGCAGATCCATGTCACTTCAAGAATCCATATCTGTGCTGCATTGTTGTGAGCAGTATATAGTAGTACAGTGCAGTATTTTGGTGACCACCAGTATATATAGTAGTACAGTACAGTAGGCCATTGCTGTACCTTGCAGCTCTAGGTCACTTCAAGTATCCATATCTGTGCTGCATTGTTGTGAGCAGTATATAGTAGTACAGTGCAGCATTTTGGTGACCACCAGTATATATAGTAGTACAGTACAGTACAGTAGGCCATTGCTGTACCTTGCAGCTCAGTGTCACTTCAAGTATCCATATCTGTGCTGCATTGTTGTGAGCAGTATATAGTAGTACAGTGCAGCATTTTGGTGACCATCAGTATATATAGTAGTACAGTACAGTAGGCCATTGCTGTTCCTTGCAGCTCCGTGTCACTTCAAGTATCCATATCTGTGCTGCATTGTTGTGAGCAGTATATAGTAGTACAGTGCAGCATTTTGGTGATCACCAGTATACATAGTAGTACAGTACAGTAGGCCATTGCTGTACCTTGAAGCTCCTTGTCACTTCAAGTATCCATATCTGTGCTGCATTGTTGTGAGCAGTATATAGTAGTACAGTGCATCATTTTGGTGACCACCGGTATATACAGTAGTACAGTACAGTAGGCCATTGCTGTACCTTGCAGCTCTGTGTCACTTCAAGTATCCATAACTGTGCTGCATTGTTGTGAGCAGTATATAGTAGTACAGTGCAGCATTATGGTGACCACCAGTATATATAGTAGTACAGTACAGTAGGCCATTGCTGTACCTTGCAGCTCTGTGTTACTTCAATTATCCATATATGTGCTGCATTGTTGTGAGCAGTATAGAGAAGTACAGTGCAGCATTTTGGTGACCACCAGTATATATAGTAGTACAGTACAGTAAGCCGTTGCTGTACCTTGCAGATCCGTGTCACTTCAAGTATCCATATCTGTGCTGCATTGTTGTGAGCAGTATATAGTAGTACTGTGCAACATTTTGGTGACCACCAGTATATATAGTAGTACAGTACAGTAAGCCTTTGCTGTACCTTGCAGATCCATGTCACTTCAAGTATCCATATCTGTGCTGCATTGTTGTGAGCAGTATAGAGTAGTAAAGTGCAGCATTTTGGGGACCATCAGTATATATAGTAGTACAGTACAGTAGGCCATTGCTGTACCTTGCAGCTCCATGTCACTTCAAGTATCCTTTTCTGTGCTGCATTGTTGTGAGCAGTATATAGTAGTACAGTGCAGCATTTTGGTGACCGCCAGTATATATATTAGTACAGTACAGTAGGCCATTGCTGTACCTTGCAGCTCTAAGTCACTTCAAGTATCCATATCTGTGCTGCATTGTTGTGAGCAGTATATAGTAGTACAGTGCAGCATTTTGGTGACCACCAGTATATATATTAGTACAGTACAGTACAGTAGGCCATTGCTGTACCTTGCAGCTCAGTGTCACTTCAATTATCCATATCTGTGCTGCATTGTTGTGAGCAGTATATAGTAGTACAGTGCAGCATTTTGGTGACCACCAGTATATATACTAGTACAGTACAGTAGGCTATTGCCGTACCTTGCAGCTCCGTGTCACTTCAAGTATCCATATCTGTGCTGCATTTGTTGTGAGCAGTATAAAGTAGTACAGGGCAGCATTTTGGTGACCACCGGTATATATAGTAGTACAGTACAGTAGGCCATTGCTGTACCTTGCAGCTCCGTGTCACTTCAAGTATCCATAACTGTGCTGCATTGTTGTGAGCAGTATATAGTAGTACAGTGCAGCATTTTGGGGACCACCAGTATATATAGTAGAACAGTACAGTAGGCCATTGCTGTACCTTGCAGCTCTAAGTCACTTCAAGTATCCATATCTGTGCTGCATTGTTGTGAGCAGTATAGAGTAGTACAGTGCAGCATTTTGGTGACCACCAGTATATATAGTAGTACAGTACAGTAAGCCGTTGCTGTACCTTGCATATCCGTGTCACTTCAAGTATCCATATCTGTGCTGCATTGTTGTGAGCAGTATATATCAGTACTGTGCAGCATTTTGGTGACCACCAGTATATATAGTAGTACAGTACAGTAGGCCATTGCTGTACCTTGCAGATCCATGTCACTTCAAGTATCCTTTTCTGTGCTACATTGTTGTGAGCAGTATATAGTAGTACAGTGCAGCATTTTGGTGACCACCAGTATATATAGTAGTACAGTACAGTAGGCCATTGCTGTACCTTGCAGCTCAGTGTCACTTCAAGTATCCATATCTGTGCTGCATTGTTGTGAGCAGTATATAGTAGTACAGTGCAGCATTTTGGTGACCACCTGTATATATAGTAGTATAGTACAGTAGGCTATTGCCGTACCTTGCAGCTCCGTGTCACTTCAAGTATCCATATCTGTGCTGCATTGTTGTGAGCAGTATATAGTAGTACAGTGCAGCATTTTGGTGACCACCAGTATATATAGTAGTACAGTACAGTAGGCATTGCTGTACCTTGCAGCTCCATGTCACTTCAAGTATCCATATCTGTGCTGCATTGTTGTGAGCAGTATATAGTAGTACAGTGCAGCATTTTGGTGACCACCAGTATATATAGTAGTACAGTACAGTAGACCATTGCTGTACCTTGCAGCTCTAAGTCACTTCAAGTATCCATATCTGTGCTGCATTGTTGTGAGCAGTATAGAGTAGTACAGTGCAGCATTTTGGTGACCACCAGTATATATAGTAGTACAGTACAGTAAGCCGTTGCTGTACCTTGCATATCCGTGTCACTTCAAGTATCCATATCTGTGCTGCATTGTTGTGAGCAGTATATAGTAGTACAGTGCAGCATTTTGGTGACCACCTGTATATATAGTAGTATAGTACAGTAGGCTATTGCCGTACCTTGCAGCTCCATGTCACTTCAAGTATCCATATCTGTGCTGCATTGTTGTGAGCAGTATATAGTAGTACAGTGCAGCATTTTGGTGACCACTAGTATATATAGTAGTACAGTACAGTAGGCCATTGCTGTATCTTGCAGCTCCGTGTCACTTCAAGTATCCATATCTGTGCTGCATTGTTGTGAGCAGTATATAGTAGTACAGTGCAGCATTTTGGTGACCACTAGTATATATAGTAGTACAGTACAGTACAGTAGGCTATTGCCGTACCTTGCAGCTCCGTGTCACTTCAAGTATCCATATCTGTGCTGCATTTGTTGTGAGCAGTATAAAGTAGTACAAGGCAGCATTTTGGTGACCACCGGTATATATAGTAGAACAGTACAGTAGGCCATTGCTGTACCTTGCAGCTCCGTGTCACTTCAAGTATCCATAACTGTGCTGCATTGCTGTGAGCAGTATATAGTAGTACAGTGCAGCATTTTGGTGACCACCAGTATATATAGTAGAACAGTACAGTAGGCCATTGCTGTACCTTGCAGCTCTAAGTCACTTCAAGTATCCATATCTGTGCTGCATTGTTGTGAGCAGTATAGAGTAGTACAGTGCAGCATTTTGGTGACCACCAGTATATATAGTAGTACAGTACAGTAAGCCGTTGCTGTACCTTGCATATCCGTGTCACTTCAAGTATCCATATCTGTGCTGCATTGTTGAGAGCAGTATATAGTAGTACAGTGCAGCATTTTGGTGACCACCAGTATACATAGTAGTACAGTACAGTAGGCCATTGCTGTACCTTGCAGCTCTGTGTAACTTCAAGTATCCATATCTGTGCTGCATTGTTGTGAGCAGTATATAGTAGTACAGTGCAGCATTTTGGTGACCACCAGTATATATAGTAGTATAGTACAGTAGGCCATTGCTGTACCTTGCAGCTCCGTGTCACTACAAGTATCCATATATATGCTGCATTGTTGTGAGCAGTATATAGTACTACAGTGCAGCATTTTGGTGACCACCAGTATATATAGTAGTACAGTACAGTAGGCCATTGCTGTATCTTGCAGCTCCGTGTCACTTCAAGTATCCATATCTGCGCTGCATTGTTGTGAGCAGTATATAGTAGTACAGTGCAGCATTTTGGTGACCACCAGTATATATACTAGTACAGTACAGTAGGCTATTGCCGTACCTTGCAGCTCCGTGTCACTTCAAGTATCCATATCTGTGCTGCATTGTTGTGAGCAGTTTATAGTAGTACAGTGCAGCATTTTGGTGACCACCAGTATATATAGTAGTACAGTACAGTAGGCCATTGCTGTACCTTGCAGCTCTGTGTCACTTCAAGTATCCATAACTGTGCTGCATTGTTGTGAGCAGTATAGAGTAGTACAGTGCAGCATTTTGGTGACCACCAGTATATATAGTAGTACAGTAAGCCGTTGCTGTACCTTGCAGATCCATGTCACTTCAAGTATCCATATCTGTGCTGCATTGTTGTGAGCAGTATATAGTAGTACTGTGCAGCATTTTGGTGACCACCAGTATATATAGTAGTACAGTACAGTAGGCTATTGCTGTACCTTGTAGCTCCGTGTCACTACAAGTATCCATATCTGTGCTGCACTGTTGTGAGCAGTATATAGTAGTACAGTGCAGCATTTTGGTGACCATCAGTATATATAGTAGTACAGTACAGTAGGCCATTGCTATACCTTGCAGCTCCTTGTCACTTCAAGTATCCATATCTGTGCTGCATTGTTGTGAGCAGTATATAGTAGTAAAGTGCAGCATTTTGGTGACCACCAGTATATATAGTAGTACAGTACAGTAGGCCATTGCTGTACCTTGCAGCTCCATGTCACTTCAAGTATCCATATCTGTGCTGCATTGTTGTGAGCAGTATATAGTAGTACAGTGCAGCATTTTGGTGACCATCAGTATATATAGTAGTACAGTACAGTAGGCCATTGCTGTTCCTTGCAGCTCCGTGTCACTTCAAGTATCCATATCTGTGCTGCATTGTTGTGAGCAGTATATAGTAGTACAGTGCAGCATTTTGGTGATCACCAGTATACATAGTAGTACAGTACAGTAGGCCATTGCTGTACCTTGAAGCTCCTTGTCACTTCAAGTATCCATATCTGTGCTGCATTGTTGTGAGCAGTATATAGTAGTACAGTGCATCATTTTGGTGACCACCGGTATATACAGTAGTACAGTACAGTAGGCCATTGCTGTACCTTGCAGCTCTGTGTCACTTCAAGTATCCATAACTGTGCTGCATTGTTGTGAGCAGTATATAGTAGTACAGTGCAGCATTATGGTGACCACCAGTATATATAGTAGTACAGTACAGTAGGCCATTGCTGTACCTTGCAGCTCTGTGTTACTTCAATTATCCATATCTGTGCTGCATTGTTGTGAGCAGTATAGAGAAGTACAGTGCAGCATTTTGGTGACCACCAGTATATATAGTAGTACAGTACAGTAAGCCGTTGCTGTACCTTGCAGATCCGTGTCACTTCAAGTATCCATATCTGTGCTGCATTGTTGTGAGCAGTATATAGTAGTACTGTGCAACATTTTGGTGACCACCAGTATATATAGTAGTACAGTACAGTAAGCCTTTGCTGTACCTTGCAGATCCATGTCACTTCAAGTATCCATATCTGTGCTGCATTGTTGTGAGCAGTATAGAGTAGTAAAGTGCAGCATTTTGGGGACCATCAGTATATATAGTAGTACAGTACAGTAGGCCATTGCTGTACCTTGCAGCTCCATGTCACTTCAAGTATCCTTTTCTGTGCTGCATTGTTGTGAGCAGTATATAGTAGTACAGTGCAGCATTTTGGTGACCGCCAGTATATATATTAGTACAGTACAGTAGGCCATTGCTGTACCTTGCAGCTCTAAGTCACTTCAAGTATCCATATCTGTGCTGCATTGTTGTGAGCAGTATATAGTAGTACAGTGCAGCATTTTGGTGACCACCAGTATATATATTAGTACAGTACAGTACAGTAGGCCATTGCTGTACCTTGCAGCTCAGTGTCACTTCAATTATCCATATCTGTGCTGCATTGTTGTGAGCAGTATATAGTAGTACAGTGCAGCATTTTGGTGACCACCAGTATATATACTAGTACAGTACAGTAGGCTATTGCCGTACCTTGCAGCTCCGTGTCACTTCAAGTATCCATATCTGTGCTGCATTTGTTGTGAGCAGTATAAAGTAGTACAGGGCAGCATTTTGGTGACCACCGGTATATATAGTAGTACAGTACAGTAGGCCATTGCTGTACCTTGCAGCTCCGTGTCACTTCAAGTATCCATAACTGTGCTGCATTGTTGTGAGCAGTATATAGTAGTACAGTGCAGCATTTTGGGGACCACCAGTATATATAGTAGAACAGTACAGTAGGCCATTGCTGTACCTTGCAGCTCTAAGTCACTTCAAGTATCCATATCTGTGCTGCATTGTTGTGAGCAGTATAGAGTAGTACAGTGCAGCATTTTGGTGACCACCAGTATATATAGTAGTACAGTACAGTAAGCCGTTGCTGTACCTTGCATATCCGTGTCACTTCAAGTATCCATATCTGTGCTGCATTGTTGTGAGCAGTATATATCAGTACTGTGCAGCATTTTGGTGACCACCAGTATATATAGTAGTACAGTACAGTAGGCCATTGCTGTACCTTGCAGATCCATGTCACTTCAAGTATCCTTTTCTGTGCTACATTGTTGTGAGCAGTATATAGTAGTACAGTGCAGCATTTTGGTGACCACCAGTATATATAGTAGTACAGTACAGTAGGCCATTGCTGTACCTTGCAGCTCAGTGTCACTTCAAGTATCCATATCTGTGCTGCATTGTTGTGAGCAGTATATAGTAGTACAGTGCAGCATTTTGGTGACCACCTGTATATATAGTAGTATAGTACAGTAGGCTATTGCCGTACCTTGCAGCTCCGTGTCACTTCAAGTATCCATATCTGTGCTGCATTGTTGTGAGCAGTATATAGTAGTACAGTGCAGCATTTTGGTGACCACCAGTATATATAGTAGTACAGTACAGTAGGCATTGCTGTACCTTGCAGCTCCATGTCACTTCAAGTATCCATATCTGTGCTGCATTGTTGTGAGCAGTATATAGTAGTACAGTGCAGCATTTTGGTGACCACCAGTATATATAGTAGTACAGTACAGTAGACCATTGCTGTACCTTGCAGCTCTAAGTCACTTCAAGTATCCATATCTGTGCTGCATTGTTGTGAGCAGTATAGAGTAGTACAGTGCAGCATTTTGGTGACCACCAGTATATATAGTAGTACAGTACAGTAAGCCGTTGCTGTACCTTGCATATCCGTGTCACTTCAAGTATCCATATCTGTGCTGCATTGTTGTGAGCAGTATATAGTAGTACAGTGCAGCATTTTGGTGACCACCTGTATATATAGTAGTATAGTACAGTAGGCTATTGCCGTACCTTGCAGCTCCATGTCACTTCAAGTATCCATATCTGTGCTGCATTGTTGTGAGCAGTATATAGTAGTACAGTGCAGCATTTTGGTGACCACTAGTATATATAGTAGTACAGTACAGTAGGCCATTGCTGTATCTTGCAGCTCCGTGTCACTTCAAGTATCCATATCTGTGCTGCATTGTTGTGAGCAGTATATAGTAGTACAGTGCAGCATTTTGGTGACCACTAGTATATATAGTAGTACAGTACAGTACAGTAGGCTATTGCCGTACCTTGCAGCTCCGTGTCACTTCAAGTATCCATATCTGTGCTGCATTTGTTGTGAGCAGTATAAAGTAGTACAAGGCAGCATTTTGGTGACCACCGGTATATATAGTAGAACAGTACAGTAGGCCATTGCTGTACCTTGCAGCTCCGTGTCACTTCAAGTATCCATAACTGTGCTGCATTGCTGTGAGCAGTATATAGTAGTACAGTGCAGCATTTTGGTGACCACCAGTATATATAGTAGAACAGTACAGTAGGCCATTGCTGTACCTTGCAGCTCTAAGTCACTTCAAGTATCCATATCTGTGCTGCATTGTTGTGAGCAGTATAGAGTAGTACAGTGCAGCATTTTGGTGACCACCAGTATATATAGTAGTACAGTACAGTAAGCCGTTGCTGTACCTTGCATATCCGTGTCACTTCAAGTATCCATATCTGTGCTGCATTGTTGAGAGCAGTATATAGTAGTACAGTGCAGCATTTTGGTGACCACCAGTATACATAGTAGTACAGTACAGTAGGCCATTGCTGTACCTTGCAGCTCTGTGTAACTTCAAGTATCCATATCTGTGCTGCATTGTTGTGAGCAGTATATAGTAGTACAGTGCAGCATTTTGGTGACCACCAGTATATATAGTAGTATAGTACAGTAGGCCATTGCTGTACCTTGCAGCTCCGTGTCACTACAAGTATCCATATATATGCTGCATTGTTGTGAGCAGTATATAGTACTACAGTGCAGCATTTTGGTGACCACCAGTATATATAGTAGTACAGTACAGTAGGCCATTGCTGTATCTTGCAGCTCCGTGTCACTTCAAGTATCCATATCTGCGCTGCATTGTTGTGAGCAGTATATAGTAGTACAGTGCAGCATTTTGGTGACCACCAGTATATATACTAGTACAGTACAGTAGGCTATTGCCGTACCTTGCAGCTCCGTGTCACTTCAAGTATCCATATCTGTGCTGCATTGTTGTGAGCAGTTTATAGTAGTACAGTGCAGCATTTTGGTGACCACCAGTATATATAGTAGTACAGTACAGTAGGCCATTGCTGTACCTTGCAGCTCTGTGTCACTTCAAGTATCCATAACTGTGCTGCATTGTTGTGAGCAGTATAGAGTAGTACAGTGCAGCATTTTGGTGACCACCAGTATATATAGTAGTACAGTAAGCCGTTGCTGTACCTTGCAGATCCATGTCACTTCAAGTATCCATATCTGTGCTGCATTGTTGTGAGCAGTATATAGTAGTACTGTGCAGCATTTTGGTGACCACCAGTATATATAGTAGTACAGTACAGTAGGCTATTGCTGTACCTTGTAGCTCCGTGTCACTACAAGTATCCATATCTGTGCTGCACTGTTGTGAGCAGTATATAGTAGTACAGTGCAGCATTTTGGTGACCATCAGTATATATAGTAGTACAGTACAGTAGGCCATTGCTATACCTTGCAGCTCCTTGTCACTTCAAGTATCCATATCTGTGCTGCATTGTTGTGAGCAGTATATAGTAGTAAAGTGCAGCATTTTGGTGACCACCAGTATATATAGTAGTACAGTACAGTAGGCCATTGCTGTACCTTGCAGCTCCATGTCACTTCAAGTATCCATATCTGTGCTGCATTGTTGTGAGCAGTATATAGTAGTACAGTGCAGCATTTTGGTGACCACCAGTATATATAGTAGTACAGTACAGTAGGCCATTGCTGTACCTTGCAGCTCTAAGTGACTTCAAGTATCCATATCTGTGCTGCATTGTTGTGAGCAGTATATAGTAGTACAGTGCAGCATTTTGGTGACCACCAGTATATATAGTAGTTCAGTACACTAGGCCATTGCTGTACCTTGCTGCTCTGTGTCACTTCAAGTATCCATATCTGTGCTGCATTGTTGTGAGCAGTATATATTAGTACAGTGCAGCATTTTGGTGACCACCAGTATATATAGCAGTACAGTAGGCCATTGCTGTACCTTGCAGCTCCGTGTTACTTCAAGTATCCATATCTGTGCTGCATTGTTGTGAGCAGTATATAGTAGTACAGTGCAGCATTTTGGTGAACACCAGCATATATAGAAGTATAGTACAGTATGCTATTGCCGTACCTTGCAGCTCCGTGTCACTTCAAGTATCCATATCTGTGCTGCATTGTTGTGAGCAGTATATAGTAGTACAGTGCAGCATTTTGGTGACCACCGGTATATATAGTAGTACAGTACAGTAGGCCATTGCTGTACCTTGCAGCTCTGTGTCACTTCAAGTATCCATATCTGTGCTGCATTGTTGTGAGCAGTATATAGTAGTACTGTGCAGCATTTTGGTGACCACCAGTATATATAGTAGTACAGTACAGTAGGCCATTGCTGTACCTTTATAGCTCCGTGTCACTTCAAGTATCCATATCTGTGCTGCATTGTTGTGAGCAGTATAGAGTAGTACAGTGCAGCATTTTGGTGACCACCAGTATATATAGTAGTACAGTACAGTAAGCCATTGCTGTACCTTGCTGATCCATGTCACTTCAAGTATCCATATCTGTGCTGCATTGTTGTGAGCAGTATATAGTAGTACAGTGCAGCAATTTGGTGACCATCAGTATATATAGTCGTACAGTACAGTAGGCCATTGCTGTACCTTGCAGATCCGTGTCACTTCAAGTATCCATATCTGTGCTGCATTGTTGTGAGCAGTATATAGTAGTACTGTGCAGCATTTTGGTGACCACCAGTATATATAGTAGTACAGTACAGTAGGCCATTGCTGTACCTTGTAGCTCCATGTCACTTCAAGTATCCATATCTGTGCTGCATTGTTGTGAGCAGTATAGAGTAGTACAGTGCAGCATTTTGGTGACCACCAGTATATATAGTAGTACAGTACAGTAGGCCATTGCTGTACCTTGCAGCTCTGTGTCACTTCAAGTATCCATAACTGTGCTGCATTGTTGTGAGCAGTATATAGTAGTACAGTGCAGCATTTTGGTGACCACCAGTATATATAGTAGTACAGTACAGTAGGCCATTGCTGTACCTTGCAGCTCTGTGTTACTTCAATTATCCATATCTGTGCTGCATTGTTGTGAGCAGTATAGAGAAGTACATTGCAGCATTTTGGTGACCACCAGTATATATAGTAGTACAGTACAGTAAGCCGTTGCTGTACCTTGCAGATCCGTGTCACTTCAAGTATCCATATCTGTGCTGCATTGTTGTAAACAGTATATAGTAGTACTGTGCAGCATTTTGGTGACCACCAGTATATATAATAGTACAGTACAGTAGGCCATTGCTGTACCTTGTAGCTCCGTGTCACTTCATGTATCCATATCTGTGCTGCATTGTTGTGAGCAGTATAGAGTAGTACAGTGCAGCATTTTGGTGACCACCAGTATATATAGTAGTACAGTACAGTTAGCCATTGCTGTACCTTGCAGATCCATGTCACTTCAAGTATCCATATCTGTGCTGCATTGTTGTGAGCAGTATATAGTAGTACAGTGCAGTATTTTGGTGACCATCAGTATATATAGTAGTACAGTAGGCCATTGCTGTACCTTGCAGCTCCATGTCACTTCAAGTATCCTTTTCTGTGCTGCATTGTTGTGAGCAGTATATAGTAGTACAGTGCAGCATTTTGGTGACCACCAGTATATATAGTAGTACAGTACAGTAGGCCATTGCTGTACCTTGCAGCTCTAAGTCACTTCAAGTATCCATATCTGTGCTGCATTGTTGTGAGCAGTATATAGTAGTACAGTGCAGCATTTTGGTGACCACCAGTATATATAATAGTACAGTACAGTACAGTAGGCCATTGCTGTACCTTGCAGCTCAGTGTCACTTCAAGTATCCATATCTGTGCTGCATTGTTGTGAGCAGTATATAGTAGTACAGTGCAGCATTTTGGTGACCACCTGTATATATAGTAGTATAGTACAGTAGGCTATTGCCATACCTTGCAGCTCCATGTCACTTCAAGTATCCATATCTGTGCTGCATTGTTGTGAGCAGTATATAGTAGTACAGTGCAGCATTTTGGTGACCACCAGTATATATAGTAGTACAGTACAGTAGGCATTGCTGTACCTTGTAGCTCCATGTCACTTCAAGTATCCATATCTGTGCTGCTTTGTTGTGAGCAGTATATAGTAGTACAGTGCAGCATTTTGGTGACCACCAGTATATATAGTAGTACAGTACAGTAAGCCATTGCTGTACCTTGCAGATCCGTGTCACTTCAAGTATCCATATCTGTGCTGCATTGTTGTAAACAGTATAGAGTAGTACAGTGCAGCATTTTGGTGACCACCAGTATATATAGTAGTACAGTACAGTAAGCCGTTGCTGTACCTTGCAGATCCGTGTCACTTCAAGTATCCATATCTGTGCTGCATTGTTGTGAGCAGTATATAGTAGTACTGTGCAGCATTTTGGTGACCACCAGTATATATAGTAGTACAGTACAGTAAGCCATTGCTGTACCTTGCAGATCCATGTCACTTCAAGTATCCATATCTGTGCTGCATTGTTGTGAGCAGTATATAGTAGTACAGTGCAGTATTTTGGTGACCATCAGTATATATAGTAGTACAGTACAGTAGGCCATTGCTGTACCTTGCAGCTCCATGTCACTTCAAGTATCCTTTTCTGTGCTGCATTGTTGTGAGCAGTATATAGTAGTACAGTGCAGCATTTTGGTGACCACCAGTATATATAGTAGTACAGTACAGTAGGCCATTGCTGTACCTTGCAGCTCTAAGTCACTTCAAGTATCCATATCTGTGCTGCATTGTTGTGAGCAGTATATAGTAGTACAGTGCAGCATTTTGGTGACCACCAGTATATATAGTAGTACAGTACAGTACAGTAGGCCATTGCTGTACCTTGCAGCTCAGTGTCACTTCAAGTATCCATATCTGTGCTGCATTGTTGTGAGCAGTATATAGTAGTACAGTGCAGCATTTTGGTGACCACCTGTATATATAGTAGTATAGTACAGTAGGCTATTGCCATACCTTGCAGCTCCATGTCACTTCAAGTATCCATATCTGTGCTGCATTGCTGTGAGCAGTATATAGTAGTACAGTGCAGCATTTTGGTGACCACCAGTATATATAGTAGTACAGTACAGTAGGCATTGCTGTACCTTGTAGCTCCATGTCACTTCAAGTATCCATATCTGTGCTGCATTGTTGTGAGCAGTATATAGTAGTACAGTGCAGCATTTTGGTGACCACCAGTATATATAGTAGTACAGTACAGTAAGCCATTGCTGTACCTTGCAGATCTGTGTCACTTCAAGTATCCATATCTGTGCTGCATTGTTGTGAGCAGTATATAGTAGTACAGTGCAGCATTTTGGTGACCACCAGTGTATATATAGTAGTACAGTACAGTAGGCCATTGCTGTACCTTGCAGCTCCATGTCACTTCAAGTATCCATATCTGTGCTGCATTGTTGTGAGCAGTATATAGTAGTACAGTGCAGCATTTTGGTGACCACCAGTATATATAGTAGTACAGTACAGTACAGTAGGCCATTGCTGTACCTTGCAGCTCAGTGTCACTTCAAGTATCCATATCTGTGCTGCATTGTTGTGAGCAGTATATAGTAGTACAGTGCAGCATTTTGGTGACCACCTGTATATATAGTAGTATAGTACAGTAGGCTATTGCCATACCTTGCAGCTCCATGTCACTTCAAGTATCCATATCTGTGCTGCATTGTTGTGAGCAGTATATAGTAGTACAGTGCAGCATTTTGGTGACCACCAGTATATATAGTAGTACAGTACAGTAAGCCATTGCTGTACCTTGCAGATCCGTGTCACTTCAAGTATCCATATCTGTGCTGCATTGTTGTGAGCAGTATATAGTAGTACAGTGCAGCATTTTGGTGACCACCAGTGTATATATAGTAGTACAGTACAGTAGGCCATTGCTGTACCTTGCAGATCCGTGTCACTTCAAGTATCCATATCTGTGCTGCATTGTTGTAAACAGTATATAGTAGTACAGTGCAGCATTTTGGTGACCACCAGTGTATATATAGTAGTACAGTACAGTAGGCCATTGCTGTACCTTGCAGCTCCATGTCACTTCAAGTATCCATATCTGTGCTGCATTGTTGTGAGCAGTATATAGTAGTACAGTGCAGCATTTTGGTGACCACCAGTATATATAGTAGTACAGTACAGTACAGTAGGCCATTGCTGTACCTTGCAGCTCAGTGTCACTTCAAGTATCCATATCTGTGCTGCATTGTTGTGAGCAGTATATAGTAGTACAGTGCAGCATTTTGGTGACCACCTGTATATATAGTAGTATAGTACAGTAGGCTATTGCCATACCTTGCAGCTCCATGTCACTTCAAGTATCCATATCTGTGCTGCATTGTTGTGAGCAGTATATAGTAGTACAGTGCAGCATTTTGGTGACCACCAGTGTATATATAGTAGTACAGTACAGTAGGCCATTGCTGTACCTTGCAGATCCGTGTCACTTCAAGTATCCATATCTGTGCTGCATTGTTGTAAACAGTATAGAGTAGTACAGTGCAGCATTTTGGTGACCACCAGTATATATAGTAGTACAGTACAGTAAGCCGTTGCTGTACCTTGCAGATCCGTGTCACTTCAAGTATCCATATCTGTGCTGCATTGTTGTGAGCAGTATATAGTAGTACTGTGCAGCATTTTGGTGACCACCAGTATATATAGTAGTACAGTACAGTAAGCCATTGCTGTACCTTGCAGATCCATGTCACTTCAAGTATCCATATCTGTGCTGCATTGTTGTGAGCAGTATATAGTAGTACAGTGCAGTATTTTGGTGACCATCAGTATATATAGTAGTACAGTACAGTAGGCCATTGCTGTACCTTGCAGCTCCATGTCACTTCAAGTATCCTTTTCTGTGCTGCATTGTTGTGAGCAGTATATAGTAGTACAGTGCAGCATTTTGGTGACCACCAGTATATATAGTAGTACAGTACAGTAGGCCATTGCTGTACCTTGCAGCTCTAAGTCACTTCAAGTATCCATATCTGTGCTGCATTGTTGTGAGCAGTATATAGTAGTACAGTGCAGCATTTTGGTGACCACCAGTATATATAGTAGTACAGTACAGTACAGTAGGCCATTGCTGTACCTTGCAGCTCAGTGTCACTTCAAGTATCCATATCTGTGCTGCATTGTTGTGAGCAGTATATAGTAGTACAGTGCAGCATTTTGGTGACCACCTGTATATATAGTAGTATAGTACAGTAGGCTATTGCCATACCTTGCAGCTCCATGTCACTTCAAGTATCCATATCTGTGCTGCATTGTTGTGAGCAGTATATAGTAGTACAGTGCAGCATTTTGGTGACCACCAGTATATATAGTAGTACAGTACAGTAGGCATTGCTGTACCTTGTAGCTCCATGTCACTTCAAGTATCCATATCTGTGCTGCATTGTTGTGAGCAGTATATAGTAGTACAGTGCAGCATTTTGGTGACCACCAGTATATATAGTAGTACAGTACAGTAAGCCATTGCTGTACCTTGCAGATCTGTGTCACTTCAAGTATCCATATCTGTGCTGCATTGTTGTGAGCAGTATATAGTAGTACAGTGCAGCATTTTGGTGACCACCAGTGTATATATAGTAGTACAGTACAGTAGGCCATTGCTGTACCTTGCAGCTCCATGTCACTTCAAGTATCCATATCTGTGCTGCATTGTTGTGAGCAGTATATAGTAGTACAGTGCAGCATTTTGGTGACCACCAGTATATATAGTAGTACAGTACAGTACAGTAGGCCATTGCTGTACCTTGCAGCTCAGTGTCACTTCAAGTATCCATATCTGTGCTGCATTGTTGTGAGCAGTATATAGTAGTACAGTGCAGCATTTTGGTGACCACCTGTATATATAGTAGTATAGTACAGTAGGCTATTGCCATACCTTGCAGCTCCATGTCACTTCAAGTATCCATATCTGTGCTGCATTGTTGTGAGCAGTATATAGTAGTACAGTGCAGCATTTTGGTGACCACCAGTATATATAGTAGTACAGTACAGTAGGCATTGCTGTACCTTGTAGCTCCATGTCACTTCAAGTATCCATATCTGTGCTGCATTGTTGTGAGCAGTATATAGTAGTACAGTGCAGCATTTTGGTGACCGCCAGTATATATAGTAGTACAGTACAGTAAGCCATTGCTGTACCTTGCAGATCTGTGTCACTTCAAGTATCCATATCTGTGCTGCATTGTTGTGAGCAGTATATAGTAGTACAGTGCAGCATTTTGGTGACCACCAGTGTATATATAGTAGTACAGTACAGTAGGCCATTGCTGTACCTTGCAGCTCTAAGTCACTTCAAGTATCCATATCTGTGCTGCATTGTTGTGAGCAGTATAGAGTAGTACAGTGCAGCATTTTGGTGACCACCAGTATATATAGTAGTACAGTACAGTAAGCCATTGCTGTACCTTGCATATCCGTGTCACTTCAAGTATCCATATCTGTGCTGCATTGTTGTGAGCAGTATATAGTAGTACAGTGCAGCATTTTGGTGACCACCAGTATATATAGTAGTACAGTACAGTAAGCCATTGCTGTACCTTGCAGATCTGTGTCACTTCAAGTATCCATATCTGTGCTGCATTGTTGTGAGCAGTATATAGTAGTACAGTGCAGCATTTTGGTGACCACCAGTGTATATATAGTAGTACAGTACAGTAGGCCATTGCTGTACCTTGCAGCTCTAAGTCACTTCAAGTATCCATATCTGTGCTGCATTGTTGTGAGCAGTATAGAGTAGTACAGTGCAGCATTTTGGTGACCACCAGTATATATAGTAGTACAGTACAGTAAGCCATTGCTGTACCTTGCAGATCTGTGTCACTTCAAGTATCCATATCTGTGCTGCATTGTTGTGAGCAGTATATAGTAGTACAGTGCAGCATTTTGGTGACCACCAGTGTATATATAGTAGTACAGTACAGTAGGCCATTGCTGTACCTTGCAGCTCTAAGTCACTTCAAGTATCCATATCTGTGCTGCATTGTTGTGAGCAGTATAGAGTAGTACTGTGCAGCATTTTGGTGACCACCAGTATATATAGTAGTACAGTACAGTAGGCCATTGCTGTACCTTTATAGCTCCGTGTCACTTCAAGTATCCATATCTGTGCTGCATTGTTGTGAGCAGTATAGAGTAGTACAGTGCAGCATTTTGGTGACCACCAGTATATATAGTAGTACAGTACAGTAAGCCATTGCTGTACCTTGCTGATCCATGTCACTTCAAGTATCCATATCTGTGCTGCATTGTTGTGAGCAGTATATAGTAGTACAGTGCAGCAATTTGGTGACCATCAGTATATATAGTAGTACAGTACAGTAGGCCATTGCTGTACCTTGCAGATCCGTGTCACTTCAAGTATCCATATCTGTGCTGCATTGTTGTGAGCAGTATATAGTAGTACTGTGCAGCATTTTGGTGACCACCAGTATATATAGTAGTACAGTACAGTAGGCCATTGCTGTACCTTGTAGCTCCATGTCACTTCAAGTATCCATATCTGTGCTGCATTGTTGTGAGCAGTATAGAGTAGTACAGTGCAGCATTTTGGTGACCACCAGTATATATAGTAGTACAGTACAGTAGGCCATTGCTGTACCTTGCAGCTCTGTGTCACTTCAAGTATCCATAACTGTGCTGCATTGTTGTGAGCAGTATATAGTAGTACAGTGCAGCATTTTGGTGACCACCAGTATATATAGTAGTACAGTACAGTAGGCCATTGCTGTACCTTGCAGCTCTGTGTTACTTCAATTATCCATATCTGTGCTGCATTGTTGTGAGCAGTATAGAGAAGTACATTGCAGCATTTTGGTGACCACCAGTATATATAGTAGTACAGTACAGTAAGCCGTTGCTGTACCTTGCAGATCCGTGTCACTTCAAGTATCCATATCTGTGCTGCATTGTTGTAAACAGTATATAGTAGTACTGTGCAGCATTTTGGTGACCACCAGTATATATAATAGTACAGTACAGTAGGCCATTGCTGTACCTTGTAGCTCCGTGTCACTTCATGTATCCATATCTGTGCTGCATTGTTGTGAGCAGTATAGAGTAGTACAGTGCAGCATTTTGGTGACCACCAGTATATATAGTAGTACAGTACAGTAAGCCATTGCTGTACCTTGCAGATCCATGTCACTTCAAGTATCCATATCTGTGCTGCATTGTTGTGAGCAGTATATAGTAGTACAGTGCAGTATTTTGGTGACCATCAGTATATATAGTAGTACAGTAGGCCATTGCTGTACCTTGCAGCTCCATGTCACTTCAAGTATCCTTTTCTGTGCTGCATTGTTGTGAGCAGTATATAGTAGTACAGTGCAGCATTTTGGTGACCACCAGTATATATAGTAGTACAGTACAGTAGGCCATTGCTGTACCTTGCAGCTCTAAGTCACTTCAAGTATCCATATCTGTGCTGCATTGTTGTGAGCAGTATATAGTAGTACAGTGCAGCATTTTGGTGACCACCAGTATATATAATAGTACAGTACAGTACAGTAGGCCATTGCTGTACCTTGCAGCTCAGTGTCACTTCAAGTATCCATATCTGTGCTGCATTGTTGTGAGCAGTATATAGTAGTACAGTGCAGCATTTTGGTGACCACCTGTATATATAGTAGTATAGTACAGTAGGCTATTGCCATACCTTGCAGCTCCATGTCACTTCAAGTATCCATATCTGTGCTGCATTGTTGTGAGCAGTATATAGTAGTACAGTGCAGCATTTTGGTGACCACCAGTATATATAGTAGTACAGTACAGTAGGCATTGCTGTACCTTGTAGCTCCATGTCACTTCAAGTATCCATATCTGTGCTGCTTTGTTGTGAGCAGTATATAGTAGTACAGTGCAGCATTTTGGTGACCACCAGTATATATAGTAGTACAGTACAGTAAGCCATTGCTGTACCTTGCAGATCCGTGTCACTTCAAGTATCCATATCTGTGCTGCATTGTTGTGAGCAGTATATAGTAGTACAGTGCAGCATTTTGGTGACCACCAGTGTATATATAGTAGTACAGTACAGTAGGCCATTGCTGTACCTTGCAGATCCGTGTCACTTCAAGTATCCATATCTGTGCTGCATTGTTGTAAACAGTATAGAGTAGTACAGTGCAGCATTTTGGTGACCACCAGTATATATAGTAGTACAGTACAGTAAGCCGTTGCTGTACCTTGCAGATCCGTGTCACTTCAAGTATCCATATCTGTGCTGCATTGTTGTGAGCAGTATATAGTAGTACTGTGCAGCATTTTGGTGACCACCAGTATATATAGTAGTACAGTACAGTAAGCCATTGCTGTACCTTGCAGATCCATGTCACTTCAAGTATCCATATCTGTGCTGCATTGTTGTGAGCAGTATATAGTAGTACAGTGCAGTATTTTGGTGACCATCAGTATATATAGTAGTACAGTACAGTAGGCCATTGCTGTACCTTGCAGCTCCATGTCACTTCAAGTATCCTTTTCTGTGCTGCATTGTTGTGAGCAGTATATAGTAGTACAGTGCAGCATTTTGGTGACCACCAGTATATATAGTAGTACAGTACAGTAGGCCATTGCTGTACCTTGCAGCTCTAAGTCACTTCAAGTATCCATATCTGTGCTGCATTGTTGTGAGCAGTATATAGTAGTACAGTGCAGCATTTTGGTGACCACCAGTATATATAGTAGTACAGTACAGTACAGTACAGTAGGCCATTGCTGTACCTTGCAGCTCAGTGTCACTTCAAGTATCCATATCTGTGCTGCATTGTTGTGAGCAGTATATAGTAGTACAGTGCAGCATTTTGGTGACCACCTGTATATATAGTAGTATAGTACAGTAGGCTATTGCCATACCTTGCAGCTCCATGTCACTTCAAGTATCCATATCTGTGCTGCATTGTTGTGAGCAGTATATAGTAGTACAGTGCAGCATTTTGGTGACCACCAGTATATATAGTAGTACAGTACAGTAGGCATTGCTGTACCTTGTAGCTCCATGTCACTTCAAGTATCCATATCTGTGCTGCATTGTTGTGAGCAGTATATAGTAGTACAGTGCAGCATTTTGGTGACCACCAGTATATATAGTAGTACAGTACAGTAAGCCATTGCTGTACCTTGCAGATCTGTGTCACTTCAAGTATCCATATCTGTGCTGCATTGTTGTGAGCAGTATATAGTAGTACAGTGCAGCATTTTGGTGACCACCAGTGTATATATAGTAGTACAGTACAGTAGGCCATTGCTGTACCTTGCAGCTCCATGTCACTTCAAGTATCCATATCTGTGCTGCATTGTTGTGAGCAGTATATAGTAGTACAGTGCAGCATTTTGGTGACCACCAGTATATATAGTAGTACAGTACAGTACAGTAGGCCATTGCTGTACCTTGCAGCTCAGTGTCACTTCAAGTATCCATATCTGTGCTGCATTGTTGTGAGCAGTATATAGTAGTACAGTGCAGCATTTTGGTGACCACCTGTATATATAGTAGTATAGTACAGTAGGCTATTGCCATACCTTGCAGCTCCATGTCACTTCAAGTATCCATATCTGTGCTGCATTGTTGTGAGCAGTATATAGTAGTACAGTGCAGCATTTTGGTGACCACCAGTATATATAGTAGTACAGTACAGTAAGCCATTGCTGTACCTTGCAGATCCGTGTCACTTCAAGTATCCATATCTGTGCTGCATTGTTGTGAGCAGTATATAGTAGTACAGTGCAGCATTTTGGTGACCACCAGTGTATATATAGTAGTACAGTACAGTAGGCCATTGCTGTACCTTGCAGATCCGTGTCACTTCAAGTATCCATATCTGTGCTGCATTGTTGTAAACAGTATATAGTAGTACAGTGCAGCATTTTGGTGACCACCAGTGTATATATAGTAGTACAGTACAGTAGGCCATTGCTGTACCTTGCAGCTCCATGTCACTTCAAGTATCCATATCTGTGCTGCATTGTTGTGAGCAGTATATAGTAGTACAGTGCAGCATTTTGGTGACCACCAGTATATATAGTAGTACAGTACAGTACAGTAGGCCATTGCTGTACCTTGCAGCTCAGTGTCACTTCAAGTATCCATATCTGTGCTGCATTGTTGTGAGCAGTATATAGTAGTACAGTGCAGCATTTTGGTGACCACCTGTATATATAGTAGTATAGTACAGTAGGCTATTGCCATACCTTGCAGCTCCATGTCACTTCAAGTATCCATATCTGTGCTGCTTTGTTGTGAGCAGTATATAGTAGTACAGTGCAGCATTTTGGTGACCACCAGTATATATAGTAGTACAGTACAGTAAGCCATTGCTGTACCTTGCAGATCCGTGTCACTTCAAGTATCCATATCTGTGCTGCATTGTTGTGAGCAGTATATAGTAGTACAGTGCAGCATTTTGGTGACCACCAGTGTATATATAGTAGTACAGTACAGTAGGCCATTGCTGTACCTTGCAGATCCGTGTCACTTCAAGTATCCATATCTGTGCTGCATTGTTGTAAACAGTATAGAGTAGTACAGTGCAGCATTTTGGTGACCACCAGTATATATAGTAGTACAGTACAGTAAGCCGTTGCTGTACCTTGCAGATCCGAGTCACTTCAAGTATCCATATCTGTGCTGCATTGTTGTGAGCAGTATATAGTAGTACTGTGCAGCATTTTGGTGACCACCAGTATATATAGTAGTACAGTACAGTAAGCCATTGCTGTACCTTGCAGATCCATGTCACTTCAAGTATCCATATCTGTGCTGCATTGTTGTGAGCAGTATATAGTAGTACAGTGCAGTATTTTGGTGACCATCAGTATATATAGTAGTACAGTACAGTAGGCCATTGCTGTACCTTGCAGCTCCATGTCACTTCAAGTATCCTTTTCTGTGCTGCATTGTTGTGAGCAGTATATAGTAGTACAGTGCAGCATTTTGGTGACCACCAGTATATATAGTAGTACAGTACAGTAGGCCATTGCTGTACCTTGCAGCTCTAAGTCACTTCAAGTATCCATATCTGTGCTGCATTGTTGTGAGCAGTATATAGTAGTACAGTGCAGCATTTTGGTGACCACCAGTATATATAGTAGTACAGTACAGTACAGTAGGCCATTGCTGTACCTTGCAGCTCAGTGTCACTTCAAGTATCCATATCTGTGCTGCATTGTTGTGAGCAGTATATAGTAGTACAGTGCAGCATTTTGGTGACCACCTGTATATATAGTAGTATAGTACAGTAGGCTATTGCCATACCTTGCAGCTCCATGTCACTTCAAGTATCCATATCTGTGCTGCATTGTTGTGAGCAGTATATAGTAGTACAGTGCAGCATTTTGGTGACCACCAGTATATATAGTAGTACAGTACAGTAGGCATTGCTGTACCTTGTAGCTCCATGTCACTTCAAGTATCCATATCTGTGCTGCATTGTTGTGAGCAGTATATAGTAGTACAGTGCAGCATTTTGGTGACCACCAGTATATATAGTAGTACAGTACAGTAAGCCATTGCTGTACCTTGCAGATCTGTGTCACTTCAAGTATCCATATCTGTGCTGCATTGTTGTGAGCAGTATATAGTAGTACAGTGCAGCATTTTGGTGACCACCAGTGTATATATAGTAGTACAGTACAGTACAGTAGGCCATTGCTGTACCTTGCAGCTCCATGTCACTTCAAGTATCCATATCTGTGCTGCATTGTTGTGAGCAGTATATAGTAGTACAGTGCAGCATTTTGGTGACCACCAGTATATATAGTAGTACAGTACAGTACAGTAGGCCATTGCTGTACCTTGCAGCTCAGTGTCACTTCAAGTATCCATATCTGTGCTGCATTGTTGTGAGCAGTATATAGTAGTACAGTGCAGCATTTTGGTGACCACCTGTATATATAGTAGTATAGTACAGTAGGCTATTGCCATACCTTGCAGCTCCATGTCACTTCAAGTATCCATATCTGTGCTGCATTGTTGTGAGCAGTATATAGTAGTACAGTGCAGCATTTTGGTGACCACCAGTATATATAGTAGTACAGTACAGTAGGCATTGCTGTACCTTGTAGCTCCATGTCACTTCAAGTATCCATATCTGTGCTGCATTGTTGTGAGCAGTATATAGTAGTACAGTGCAGCATTTTGGTGACCACCAGTATATATAGTAGTACAGTACAGTAAGCCATTGCTGTACCTTGCAGATCTGTGTCACTTCAAGTATCCATATCTGTGCTGCATTGTTGTGAGCAGTATATAGTAGTACAGTGCAGCATTTTGGTGACCACCAGTGTATATATAGTAGTACAGTACAGTAGGCCATTGCTGTACCTTGCAGCTCTAAGTCACTTCAAGTATCCATATCTGTGCTGCATTGTTGTGAGCAGTATAGAGTAGTACAGTGCAGCATTTTGGTGACCACCAGTATATATAGTAGTACAGTACAGTAAGCCATTGCTGTACCTTGCATATCCGTGTCACTTCAAGTATCCATATCTGTGCTGCATTGTTGTGAGCAGTATATAGTAGTACAGTGCAGCATTTTGGTGACCACCAGTATATATAGTAGTACAGTACAGTAAGCCATTGCTGTACCTTGCAGATCTGTGTCACTTCAAGTATCCATATCTGTGCTGCATTGTTGTGAGCAGTATATAGTAGTACAGTGCAGCATTTTGGTGACCACCAGTGTATATATAGTAGTACAGTACAGTAGGCCATTGCTGTACCTTGCAGCTCTAAGTCACTTCAAGTATCCATATCTGTGCTGCATTGTTGTGAGCAGTATAGAGTAGTACAGTGCAGCATTTTGGTGACCACCAGTATATATAGTAGTACAGTACAGTAAGCCATTGCTGTACCTTGCAGATCTGTGTCACTTCAAGTATCCATATCTGTGCTGCATTGTTGTGAGCAGTATATAGTAGTACAGTGCAGCATTTTGGTGACCACCAGTGTATATATAGTAGTACAGTACAGTAGGCCATTGCTGTACCTTGCAGCTCTAAGTCACTTCAAGTATCCATATCTGTGCTGCATTGTTGTGAGCAGTATAGAGTAGTACAGTGCAGCAATTTGGTGACCATCAGTATATATAGTAGTACAGTACAGTAAGCCATTGCTGTACCTTGCTGATCCATGTCACTTCAAGTATCCATATCTGTGCTGCATTGTTGTGAGCAGTATATAGTAGTACAGTGCAGCAATTTGGTGACCATCAGTATATATAGTAGTACAGTACAGTAGGCCATTGCTGTACCTTGCAGATCCGTGTCACTTCAAGTATCCATATCTGTGCTGCATTGTTGTGAGCAGTATATAGTAGTACTGTGCAGCATTTTGGTGACCACCAGTATATATAGTAGTACAGTACAGTAGGCCATTGCTGTACCTTGTAGCTCCATGTCACTTCAAGTATCCATATCTGTGCTGCATTGTTGTGAGCAGTATAGAGTAGTACAGTGCAGCATTTTGGTGACCACCAGTATATATAGTAGTATAGTACAGTAGGCCATTGCTGTACCTTGCAGCTCTGTGTCACTTCAAGTATCCATAACTGTGCTGCATTGTTGTGAGCAGTATATAGTAGTACAGTGCAGCATTTTGGTGACCACCAGTATATATAGTAGTACAGTACAGTAGGCCATTGCTGTACCTTGCAGCTCTGTGTTACTTCAATTATCCATATCTGTGCTGCATTGTTGTGAGCAGTATAGAGAAGTACATTGCAGCATTTTGGTGACCACCAGTATATATAGTAGTACAGTACAGTAAGCCGTTGCTGTACCTTGCAGATCCGTGTCACTTCAAGTATCCATATCTGTGCTGCATTGTTGTAAACAGTATATAGTAGTACTGTGCAGCATTTTGGTGACCACCAGTATATATAATAGTACAGTACAGTAGGCCATTGCTGTACCTTGTAGCTCCGTGTCACTTCATGTATCCATATCTGTGCTGCATTGTTGTGAGCAGTATAGAGTAGTACAGTGCAGCATTTTGGTGACCACCAGTATATATAGTAGTACAGTACAGTAAGCCATTGCTGTACCTTGCAGATCCATGTCACTTCAAGTATCCATATCTGTGCTGCATTGTTGTGAGCAGTATATAGTAGTACAGTGCAGTATTTTGGTGACCATCAGTATATATAGTAGTACAGTAGGCCATTGCTGTACCTTGCAGCTCCATGTCACTTCAAGTATCCTTTTCTGTGCTGCATTGTTGTGAGCAGTATATAGTAGTACAGTGCAGCATTTTGGTGACCACCAGTATATATAGTAGTACAGTACAGTAGGCCATTGCTGTACCTTGCAGCTCTAAGTTACTTCAAGTATCCATATCTGTGCTGCATTGTTGTGAGCAGTATATAGTAGTACAGTGCAGCATTTTGGTGACCACCAGTATATATAATAGTACAGTACAGTACAGTAGGCCATTGCTGTACCTTGCAGCTCCATGTCACTTCAAGTATCCATATCTGTGCTGCATTGTTGTGAGCAGTATATAGTAGTACAGTGCAGCATTTTGGTGACCACCAGTGTATATATAGTAGTACAGTACAGTAGGCCATTGCTGTACCTTGCAGCTCCATGTCACTTCAAGTATCCATATCTGTGCTGCATTGTTGTGAGCAGTATATAGTAGTACAGTGCAGCATTTGTGACCACCAGTATATATAGTAGTACAGTACAGTACAGTAGGCCATTGCTGTACCTTGCAGCTCAGTGTCACTTCAAGTATCCATATCTGTGCTGCATTGTTGTGAGCAGTATATAGTAGTACAGTGCAGCATTTTGGTGACCACCTGTATATATAGTAGTATAGTACAGTAGGCTATTGCCATACCTTGCAGCTCCATGTCACTTCAAGTATCCATATCTGTGCTGCATTGTTGTGAGCAGTATATAGTAGTACAGTGCAGCATTTTGGTGACCACCAGTATATATAGTAGTACAGTACAGTAGGCATTGCTGTACCTTGTAGCTCCATGTCACTTCAAGTATCCATATCTGTGCTGCATTGTTGTGAGCAGTATATAGTAGTACAGTGCAGCATTTTGGTGACCACCAGTATATATAGTAGTACAGTACAGTAAGCCATTGCTGTACCTTGCAGATCCGTGTCACTTCAAGTATCCATATCTGTGCTGCATTGTTGTGAGCAGTATATAGTAGTACAGTGCAGCATTTTGGTGACCACCAGTGTATATATAGTAGTATAGTACAGTAGGCCATTGCTGTACCTTGCAGATCCGTGTCACTTCAAGTATCCATATCTGTGCTGCATTGTTGTAAACAGTATAGAGTAGTACAGTGCAGCATTTTGGTGACCACCAGTATATATAGTAGTACAGTACAGTAAGCCGTTGCTGTACCTTGCAGATCCGTGTCACTTCAAGTATCCATATCTGTGCTGCATTGTTGTGAGCAGTATATAGTAGTACTGTGCAGCATTTTGGTGACCACCAGTATATATAGTAGTACAGTACAGTAAGCCATTGCTGTACCTTGCAGATCCATGTCACTTCAAGTATCCATATCTGTGCTGCATTGTTGTGAGCAGTATATAGTAGTACAGTGCAGTATTTTGGTGACCATCAGTATATATAGTAGTACAGTACAGTAGGCCATTGCTGTACCTTGCAGCTCCATGTCACTTCAAGTATCCTTTTCTGTGCTGCATTGTTGTGAGCAGTATATAGTAGTACAGTGCAGCATTTTGGTGACCTCCAGTATATATAGTAGTACAGTACAGTAGGCCATTGCTGTACCTTGCAGCTCTAAGTCACTTCAAGTATCCATATCTGTGCTGCATTGTTGTGAGCAGTATATAGTAGTACAGTGCAGCATTTTGGTGACCACCAGTATATATAGTAGTACAGTACAGTACAGTAGGCCATTGCTGTACCTTGCAGCTCAGTGTCACTTCAAGTATCCATATCTGTGCTGCATTGTTGTGAGCAGTATATAGTAGTACAGTGCAGCATTTTGGTGACCACCTGTATATATAGTAGTATAGTACAGTAGGCTATTGCCATACCTTGCAGCTCCATGTCACTTCAAGTATCCATATCTGTGCTGCATTGTTGTGAGCAGTATATAGTAGTACAGTGCAGCATTTTGGTGACCACCAGTATATATAGTAGTACAGTACAGTAGGCATTGCTGTACCTTGTAGCTCCATGTCACTTCAAGTATCCATATCTGTGCTGCATTGTTGTGAGCAGTATATAGTAGTACAGTGCAGCATTTTGGTGACCACCAGTATATATAGTAGTACAGTACAGTAAGCCATTGCTGTACCTTGCAGATCTGTGTCACTTCAAGTATCCATATCTGTGCTGCATTGTTGTGAGCAGTATATAGTAGTACAGTGCAGCATTTTGGTGACCACCAGTGTATATATAGTAGTACAGTACAGTAGGCCATTGCTGTACCTTGCAGCTCTAAGTCACTTCAAGTATCCATATCTGTGCTGCATTGTTGTGAGCAGTATAGAGTAGTACAGTGCAGCATTTTGGTGACCACCAGTATATATAGTAGTACAGTACAGTAAGCCGTTGCTGTACCTTGCATATCCGTGTCACTTCAAGTATCCATATCTGTGCTGCATTGTTGTGAGCAGTATATAGTAGTACAGTGCAGCATTTTGGTGACCACCTGTATATATAGTAGTATAGTACAGTAGGCTATTGCCGTACCTTGCAGCTCCATGTCACTTCAAGTATCCATATCTGTGCTGCATGGTTGTGAGCAGTATATAGTAGTACAGTGCAGCATTTTGGTGACCACCAGTATATATAGTAGTACAGTACAGTACAGTAGGCCATTGCTGTACCTTGCAGCTCAGTGTCACTTCAAGTATCCATATCTGTGCTGCATTGTTGTGAGCAGTATATAGTAGTACAGTGCAGCATTTTGGTGACCACCTGTATATATAGTAGTATAGTACAGTAGGCTATTGCCATACCTTGCAGCTCCATGTCACTTCAAGTATCCATATCTGTGCTGCATTGTTGTGAGCAGTATATAGTAGTACAGTGCAGTATTTTGGTGACCACCAGTATATATAGTAGTACAGTACAGTAGGCATTGCTGTACCTTGTAGCTCCATGTCACTTCAAGTATCCATATCTGTGCTGCATTGTTGTGAGCAGTATATAGTAGTACAGTGCAGCATTTTGGTGACCACCAGTATATATAGTAGTACAGTACAGTAAGCCATTGCTGTACCTTGCAGATCTGTGTCACTTCAAGTATCCATATCTGTGCTGCATTGTTGTGAGCAGTATATAGTAGTACAGTGCAGCATTTTGGTGACCACCAGTGTATATATAGTAGTACAGTACAGTAGGCCATTGCTGTACCTTGCAGCTCTAAGTCACTTCAAGTATCCATATCTGTGCTGCATTGTTGTGAGCAGTATAGAGTAGTACAGTGCAGCATTTTGGTGACCACCAGTATATATAGTAGTACAGTACAGTAAGCCATTGCTGTACCTTGCATATCCGTGTCACTTCAAGTATCCATATCTGTGCTGCATTGTTGTGAGCAGTATATAGTTGTACAGTGCAGCATTTTGGTGACCACCAGTATATATAGTAGTATAGTACAGTAGGCTATTGCCGTACCTTGCAGCTCCATGTCACTTCAAGTATCCATATCTGTGCTGCATTGTTGTGAGCAGTATATAGTAGTACAGTGCAGCATTTTGGTGACCACCAGTATATATAGTAGTACAGTACAGTACAGTAGGCCATTGCTGTATCTTGCAGCTCCGTGTCACTTCAAGTATCCATATCTGTGCTGCATTGTTGTGAGCAGTAAATAGTAGTACAGTGTAGCATTTTGGTGACCACCAGTATATATACTAGTACAGTACAGTAGGCTATTGCTGTACCTTGCAGCTCCGTGTCACTTCAAGTATCCATATCTGTGCTGCATTTGTTGTGAGCAGTATAAAGTAGTACAGTGCAGCATTTTGGTGACCACCGGTATATATAGTAGTACAGTACAGTAGGCCATTGCTGTACCTTGCAGCTCCGTGTCACTTCAAGTATCCATAACTGTGCTGCATTGTTGTGAGCAATATATAGTAGTACAGTGCAGCATTTTGGTGACCACCAGGATATATAGTAGAACAGTACAGTAGGCCATTGCTGTACCTTGCAGCTCTAAGTCACTTCAAGTATCCATATCTGTGCTGCATTGTTGTGAGCAGTATAGAGTAGTACAGTGCAGCATTTTGGTGACCACCAGTATATATAGTAGTACAGTACAGTAAGCCGTTGCTGTACCTTGCATATCCGTGTCACTTCAAGTATCCATATCTGTGCTGCATTGTTGTGAGCAGTATATAGCAGTACTGTGCGGCATTTTGGTGACCACCAGTATATATAGTAGTACAGTACAGTAGGCCATTGCTGTACCTTGTAGCTCCGTGTCACTTCAAGTATCCATATATGTGCTGCATTGTTGTGAGCAGTATAGAGTAGTACAGTGCAGCATTTTGGTGACCACCAGTATATATAGTAGTACAGTACAGTAAGCCATTGCTGTACCTTGCAGATCCATGTCACTTCAAGTATCCATATCTGTGCTGCATTGTTGTGAGCAGTATATAGTAGTACAGTGCAGCATTTTGGTGACCATCAGTATATATAGTAGTACAGTACAGTAGCCATTGCTGTACCTTGCAGCTCCGTGTCACTTCAAGTATCCATATCTGTGCTGCATTGTTGTGAGCAGTATAAAGTAGTACAGTGCAGCATTTTGGTGACCACCGGTATATATAGTAGTACAGTACAGTAGGCCATTGCTGTACCTTGCAGCTCCGTGTCACTTCAAGTATCCATAACTGTGCTGCATTGTTGTGAGCAATATATAGTAGTACAGTGCAGCATTTTGGTGACCACCAGTATATATAGTAGTACAGTACAGTAAGCCATTGCTGTACCTTGCATATCCGTGTCACTTCAAGTATCCATATCTGTGCTGCATTGTTGTGAGCAGTATATAGTAGTACAGTGCAGCATTTTGGTGACCACCTGTATATATAGTAGTATAGTACAGTAGGCTATTGCCGTACCTTGCAGCTCCATGTCACTTCAAGTATCCATATCTGTGCTGCATTGTTGTGAGCAGTATATAGTAGTACAGTGCAGCATTTTGGTGACCACCAGTATATATAGTAGTACAGTACAGTACAGTAGGCTATTGCTGTATCTTGCAGCTCCGTGTCACTTCAAGTATCCATATCTGTGCTGCATTGTTGTGAGCAGTATATAGTAGTACAGTGCAGCATTTTGGTGACCACCAGTATATATACTAGTACAGTACAGTAGGCTATTGCTGTACCTTGCAGCTCCGTGTCACTTCAAGTATCCATATCTGTGCTGCATTTGTTGTGAGCAGTATAAAGTAGTACAGTGCAGCATTTTGGTGACCACCGGTATATATAGTAGTACAGTACAGTAGGCCATTGCTGTACCTTGCAGCTCCGTGTCACTTCAAGTATCCATAACTGTGCTGCATTGTTGTGAGCAATATATAATAGTACAGTGCAGCATTTTGGTGACCACCAGTATATATAGTAGAACAGTACAGTAGGCCATTGCTGTACCTTGCAGCTCTAAGTCACTTCAAGTATCCATATCTGTGCTGCATTGTTGTGAGCAGTATAGAGTAGTACAGTGCAGCATTTTGGTGACCACCAGTATATATAGTAGTACAGTACAGTAAGCCGTTGCTGTACCTTGCATATCCGTGTCACTTCAAGTATCCATATCTGTGCTGCATTGTTGTAATCAGTATATAGTAGTACAGTGCAGCATTTTGGTGAACACCAGCATATATAGTAGTACAGTACAGTAGGCCATTGCTGTACCTTGCGGCTCCGTGTCACTTCAAGTATCCATATCTGTGCTGCATTGTTATGAGCAGTATATAGTAGTACAGTGCAGCATTTTGGTGACCACCTGTATATATAGTAGTACAGTACAGTAGGCTATTGCCGTACCTTGCAGCTTCATGTCACTTCAAGTATCCATATCTGTGCTGCATTGTTGTGAGCAGTATATAGTAGTACAGTGCAGCATTTTGGTGACCACCGGTATATATAGTAGTACAGTACAGTAGGCCATTGCTGTACCTTGCAGCTCTGTGTCACTTCAAGTATCCATATCTGTGCCGCATTGTTGTGAGCAGTATATAGTAGTACAGTGCAGCATTTTGGTGACCACCAGTATATATAGTAGTACAGTACAGTAGGCCATTGCTGTACCTGGCAGCTCTGTGTCACTTCAAGTATCCATATCTGTGCTGCATTGTTGTGAGCAGTATATAGTAGTACAGTGCAGCATTTTGGTGACCACTAGTATATATAGTAGTACAGTACAGTAGGCCATTGCTGTACCTTTCAGCTCTAAGTCACTTCAAGTATCCATTTCTGTGCTGCATTTTTGTGAGCAGTATAGAGTAGTACAGTGCAGCATTTTGGTGACCACCAGTATATATAGTAGTACAGTACAGTACAGTACAGTAGGCCATTGCTGTATCTTGCAGCTCCGTGTCACTTCAAGTATCCATATCTGTGCTGCAT
Organism: Pseudophryne corroboree; assembly: GCF_028390025.1. Classification (NCBI taxonomy): domain Eukaryota; kingdom Metazoa; phylum Chordata; class Amphibia; order Anura; family Myobatrachidae; genus Pseudophryne; species Pseudophryne corroboree. The sequence continues at coordinate 296,494,410 of NC_086450.1, read as the reverse complement.
TGTTGTGAGCAGTATATAGTAGTACAGTGCAGCATTTTGGTGACCACCAGTATATATAGTACTACAGTACAGTAGGCTATTGCCGTACCTTGCAGCTCCGTGTCACTTCAAGTATCCATATCTGTGCTGCATTGTTGTGAGCAGTATATAGTAGTACAGTGCAGCATTTTGGTGACCACCAGTATATATAGTAGTACAGTACAGTAGGCTATTGCCGTACCTTGCAGCTCCGTGTCACTTCAAGTATCCATATCTGTGCTGCATTGTTGTGAGCAGTATATAGTAGTACAGTGCAGCATTTTGGTGACCACCGGTATATATAGTAGGAAGCTGGGTGCTAACACCAGCGAAACGCGTTGAGTCAGAGACTGCCGGACACATCCTCGTAAAATCCCTTCAACCTCTGCTGGATATCCTCACTTTCAAATACCCACACGGCACTAATTGGACAGCATTTCCCTTGGACATTACCATAAGTGGAGAAATTGGAGTTTTTCCCTACCTGCCTGGAAACGCTTGCATTGGTATGCTTAAAAGGGACACTTTGTACTCCACTGCTATCATCAATTCTCCAACAAATTCTATGGACACAATTCCAGAGGGAGTCCTAGCCAGGGTATGAATGAATCTTACTGAGGAGATATGTTGATGTGTCATTTTATATTATTAATTAATTTCTGATTGTGTTGCTAAAGGCACCTGTGATTTTAAGTTGCCTGGATACTTTTATTATTCATATTAAATTGATTATATATATTTTTGCAACATAACCTACCGTCCTGGATTTGTTTTAATCAGAGCATATACACTTTATACAACTTAGCGCTGGTGATTACTATTTTTATCTGTCCATTGCTGTACCTTGCAGCTCTGTGTCACTTCAAGTATCCATATCTGTGCTGCATTGTTGTGAGCAGTATATAGTAGTACCGTGCAACATTTTGGTGATCACCAGTATATATAGTAGTACAGTACAGTAGGCCATTGCTGTAACTTGCAGCTCCGTGTCACTTCAAGTATCCATATCTGTGCTGCATTGTTGTGAGCAGTATAGAGTAGTACAGTGCAGCATTTTGGTGACCCCCAGTATATATAGTAGTACAGTACAGTAAGCCAATGCTGTACCTTGCAGATCCATGTCACTTCAAGTATCCATATCTGTGCTGCATTGTTGTGAGCAGTATATAGTAGTACAGTGCAGCATTTTGGTGACCACCAGTATATATAGTAGTACAGTACAGTAGGCCATTGCTGTACCTTGCAGCTCCGTGTCACTTCAAGTATCCATATCTGTGCTGCATTGTTGTGAGCAGTATATAGTAGTACAGTACAGTAGGCCATGGCTATTGATATAACAATAATATTACTGACATATAGTTCCACACATTAAAAATGGAGAACAAAAATGTGGATGGTAAAATAGTGAATGATCAAGATCCACTTCCACCTAGTGCTGAAGCTGCTGCCACTAGTCATGGCAGAGATGATGAAATGCCATCAACGTCGTCTGCCAAGGCCGATGCTCAATGTCATAGTAGAGAGCGTTTAAAATCCAAAATGCAATAGTTCAGTAAAATGATGACCCAAAAATCTAAATTAAAATCATCTGAGGAGAAGCGTAAACTTGCTAATATGCCATTTACGACAAGGAGTGGCAAGGAACGGCTGAGGCCCTGGCCTATGTTCATGGCTAGTGGTTCAGCTTCACATGAGGATTGAAGCACTCATCCTCCCGCTAGAAAAGTAAAAAGAGTTAAGATGGCAAAAGCACAGCAAAGAACTGTGCGTTCTTCTAAATCACAAATCCCCAAGGAGAGTCCAATTGTGTCGGTTGCGATGCCTGACCTTCCCAACACTGGACGGGAAGAGGTGGCTCCTTCCACTATTCGCACGCCCCCTGCAAGTGCTGGAAGGAGCACCCACAGTCCAGTTCCTGATAGTCAAATAGAAGATGTCACTGTTGAAGTACACCAGGATGAGGATATGGCTGTTGCTGGCGCTGAGGAGGAAATTGACAAGGAGGATTATGATGGTGAGGTGGTTTGTTTAAGTCAGGCACCCGGGGAGACACCTGTTGTCCGTGGGATGAATATGGCCATTGACATTCCAGGTCAAAATACAAAAAAAATCACCTCTTCGGAGTCCAATTATTTTAACAGAAATGCAGACAACAGGTGTCAAGCCGTGTGTTGCCTTTGTCAAGCTGTAATAAGTAGGGGTAAGGACGTTAACCACCTAGGAACATCCTCCCTTATACGTCACCTGGAGCGCATTCATCAGAAGTCATTGACAAGTTCAAAAACTTTGGGTGACAGCGGTGACAACTAAATCCCTTCTTCCTCTTGTACCCTAGCTCCTGCAAACCACACCACCAACTCCCTCAGTGTCAATTTCCTCCTTTGACAGGAACGCCAATAGTCCTGCAGGCCATGTCACTGGCAAGTCTGATGAGTCCTCTCCTGACTGGGATTCCTCCGATGGATCCCTGAGTGTAACGCCTACTGCTGCTGGCGCTGCTGTTGTTGCTGCTGGGAGTCGATCGTCATCCCAGAGGGGAAGTCGGAAGACCACTTATACTACTTCCAGTAAGCAACTGACTGTCCAACAGTCCTTTGCGAGGAAGGTGAAATATCACAGCAGTCATCCTATTGCAAAGCAGATAACTCAGGCCTTGGCAGCTGTGTTGGTAGCCATCGTTAGTTCACAGGGACTTAGAGAATTTCTTGAGGTAGTGCGTCTCCGGTACCAAATGCCATTTAGGTTCCACTTCTCTAGGCAGGAGATACCGAGAATGTACACAGATGTCAGAAAAAGAGTCACCAGTGTCCTAAAAAATGCAGTTGTACCCAATGTCCACTTAACCACGGACATGTGGACAAGTGGAGTAGGGCAGACTCAGGACTATATGACTGTGATAGCCCACTGGGTAGATGTATTGCCTCCCGCAGCAAGAACAGCAGCGGCGGCACCAGTAGCAGCATCTCACAAATGCCAACTCCTTCCTAGGCAGGCTACGCTTTGTATCACCGCTTTCCATAAAAGGCACACAGCTGACAACCTCTTACGGAAACTGAGGAACATCATCGCAGATTGGCCTACCCCAATTGGACTCTCCTGGGGATTTTTAATATCGGACAACGCCACCAATATTGTGCGTGCATTACATGTGGGCAAATTCCAGCACGTCCCATGTTTTGCACATACAATGAATTTGGTGGTGCAGAATTTTTTAAAAAATGACAGGGACGTTCAAGAGATGCTGTCGGTGGCCCAAAGAATTGCGGGCCACTTTCGACATTCAGCCACCGCGTGCCGAAGACTGGAGCACCAGCAAACACTCCTGAACCTGCCCCGCCTTCAGCTGAAGCAAAAGGTGGTAACGAGGTTCAATTCAACCCTCTATATGCTTCAGAGGATGGAGGAGCAGCAAAAGGCCATTCAAGCCTATACATCTGCCCACGATATAGGCAAAGGAGGGGGAATGCACCTGACTCAAGCACAGTGGAGAATGATTTCAACATTGTGCAATGTTCTGCAACCCTTTGAACTTGCCACACGTGAAGTGAGTTCAGACACTGCCAGCTTGAGTCAGGTCATTCTCCACATCAGGCTTTTGCAGAAGCAGCTGGAGAAATTGAAGGAGGAGCTAAGACGGAGCGATTCCGCTAGGCATGTGGGACTTGTTGATGGAGCCCTTCATTCGCTTAACCAGGATTCATGGGTGGTCAATCTGTTGAAATCAGAGCACTACATTTTGGCAACAGTTCTCGATCCTAGGTTTAAAGCCTATGTTGTATCTCTCTTTCCGGCTGACACAAGTCTGCAGATGTTCAAAGACCTGCTGGTGAGATACTTGTCAAGTCAAGCGGAACGTGACCCGCCAACAGCTCCTCCTTCATTTTCTACCGGCACTGGAGCGGCCAGGAAAAAGGATAAGATTTCTTAGCCCATCCGCTGGCGGTGATGCAGGGAAGTCAGGAGCGAGTGATGACATCTGGTCCAGACTGAAGGACCAGCCAACGATTACTGACATGTCGTCTACTGTCACTGCATATGATTCGGTCACCATTGAAAGAATGGTGGAGGATTATATGAGTGACAGCATCACTGTAGGCACGTCAGACAGTCCGTACGTATACTGGCAGGAAAAAGAGGCAATTTGGAGGCCCTTGCACAAACTGGCTTTATTTTACCTAAGTTGCCCCCCCCCCTCCAGTGTGTACTCCGAAAGAGTGTTTAGTGCAGCCGCTCACCTTGTCAGCAATCGGCGTAGGAGGTTACTTCCACAAAATGTGGAGAAGATGATATTCATCAAAATGAATTATAATCAATTCCTCCGTGGAGACATTTACCAGCTATTGCCTCCAGAAAGTACACAGGGACCTGTAATGGTGGATTCCAGTGGGGACGAATTAATACTCTGTGAGGAGGGGAATGTACACAGTGAAAGGGGTGAGGAATCAGAGGATGATGATGAGGTCGACATCTTGCCTCTGCAGAGCCAGTTTGTGCAAGGAGAGATTGATTGCTTCTTTTTTGGTGGGGGCCCAAAACAACCAATCATTTCAGCCACAGTCGTGTGGCAGACCCTGTCGCTGAAATGATGGGTTTGTTAAAGCGTGCATGTCCTGTTTACACAACATAAGGGTGGGTGGGAGGGCCCAAGGACAATTCCATCTTGCACCTCTTTTTTTTATTTATTTATCTTTGCATCATGTGATGTTTGGGGCCAATTTTTTTTAAGTGCCATCCTGTCTGACACTGCAGTGCCACTCCTAGATGGGCCAGGTGTTTGTGCCGGCCACTTGGGTCGCTTAGCTTAGTCATCCAACGACCTCGGTGCAAATTTTAGGACTAAAAATAATATTGTGAGGTGTGAGGTGTTCAGAATAGACTGGAAATTTAGTGGAAATTATGGTTATTGAGGTTAATAATACTATGGGATCAAAATTACCCCCAAATTCTATGATTTAAGCTGTTTTTGAGGGGTTTTTGAAAAAAAAACACCCGAATCCAAAACACACCCGAATCCGACAAAAATTTTTAAGGGAGGTTTTTCCAAAGCGCGTCCGAATCCAAAACACGACCGTGGAACCTAATCCAAAACCAAAACACAAAACCCGAAAAATTTCCGGTGCACATCTCTAAATCAGACATTTCCGGTTTAACTAAGACCTCTAACAGTGTATTCCAGTTCCTGTAAAGAACTGGTTGCTTTAAATGCACATGTGTGACATGTAATAACCTGATCACGGAGACACAATTTGCCTCCCTAATATAGGTCCCAAATTTCATATCAATTACCATTTAACCTGTGAAACAACCCACACAGTATACCAAATTATCTGTTTGTGGACTCACCTATATAGGTAAAACCACACAAAAATTCAAAGAGCGCATCACGGCTCATAGGTCCGCTATTAGATTAACCCTGCAAAAAGGTGTCAGCGACCAACCGGTAGCACGACACTTTGTGTTAGCCAAACAAAATCTTGCAAGTATCAGATACCGAATGATAGACCACATATCTGTGTCACTGAGAGGAGGAGACCTCGGTGGTGCCTTACTTAGATGTGAGTCAAAGTGGATTCACAAACTAGATGTCATAGCACCAGTGTCGGACTGGGGCATGAAGGGGGAATGTTGTTGTAGGGGCCCATACTTAGGGGTGTGGCCAGCCTACAAACGGGTTGTGGCAAGCCTCCACAGAGGCTTGAAATACACGATAGTTTAACGCATTGTAATGCAACATATCTACCATGTATAATACAAGTGAACAGTCTTGAACCTGATCCCCAGAGGAAGGAGTGGGCCCTCAGGCAGCGGGGCCTACCGGTGGTTTCCCTGGTACCCCTGCATAGCACCCCTTGGACTCAATTTCATGGTCCTTCTCTCTTGATTTTCCTAATAGCCACTATTCATATGTTGTTTCTAGTAAAGCTTTATGACTAGATCTAAATACTATTATTATATATTATTGTGCCCATCATTGCACTGAGTGCCTCTATACCATCTCTTCTTTTTTAAATTTCTTTAAGTTTTGTCCATAATGTCGCCTATATACACATATTTTTTAAAATTCTGCTCATAACGTTATTGATATATATTGTTTAGATCTGATTGTATTCTGTAGATCTGAGTGCATCTGTTATTATATTGCTCGTATGTACCGCATTCAGTTCGGGTTACCATGGAGACGCATCACTAGGACGTGCATCGCGCTATGGCCCTCATTTCGAGTTGACCGCTAGCTGTTTTTGTTCGCAGCGCAGCGATCAGGCAAAAAAGCGGCAATTCTGCGCATGCATATGGGGCGCACTGCGCACGCGCGTCGTACTTTCACAAAAGCCGATGCAGTTTTACACAAGCTCTAGCAACGCTTTTCAGTCGCACTGCTGATCGTTGAGTGAATGACAGGAAGTGGGTGTTTTTGGGTGGTAACACCGTTTTCGGGGAGTGTGTGTAAAAATGCAGGCGTGCCAGATAAAAATGCAGGAGTGGCTGGCCGAACGCAGGGCGTGTTTGTGAAGTCAAAACTGGAAGTAAATAGTCTGAAGTGATCGCAAGCTAGGAGTAGGTCTGCAGCTACTCTGAAACTGCACAATTATTTTTTGTAGCAGCACTACGATCCTTTTGTTCGCAGTTCTGCTAAGATACACTCCCAGAGGGCGGCAGCTTAGTGTTTGCACTGCTGCTAAAAGCAGCTAGCGAGCGAACAACTGGGAATGAGGGCATATAAGCGATGACGTCATCACTTAGCAGAATAGCTGGAAGGAGGTCCCGCTCAACGATCACCACTGGGAGGTGGCCGCCCGCCCGGCGGGCGCAATGAGCACACTGGTTTGGGATATGAGTTGAGATCATTTTACTAAGTGTTTGTCTGTCCTGAGGAAAATTTATTAAAATTGAAACGTTGACATTAGCTTATTGCCTGTCAGTATACTTCTTGCAAGGAGTCCAGAGTGCTGCACATTGACCGTGTATGTTTATATATATATATATATATATATATATATATATATATATATATATATATATTTTTATATATATAATATATATATATATATATATATATATATATATATATATGAGCAGCACTGTCTCAGTGTGTTCATTGCTAAAAAAAATCCTCTGAGTGCGACCAATTCCCGCTGTTTGTATTATTCCTCTGGAGGGCACCAAGGTGGGTGAATGCTATATATAAGATGCAAAAAAGGAGATTGACTCATCACAAAATCTTTAAAACCACAAGGCCTACAATCTTGAAACTTGGCAGGCAGCTTCTCCTTAGGTCCCAGGTGCTTGCTAGGAACCGGTTTTACAAATGTCACTGCCCATCCACGGAAATTGCCAAAAATGGATGTGTATATGTATGTATGTGTATATGTATGTTCCAGCATAACTCCAGAATGCCTGCAGCAAGTTACACCAAACTTGGTACACATATGACTTACAATCTGGGAACAAACACTGTGGGGGTAACACGCCCCTAGCACCCATAGGGGTGAGGCAGCAAAGAGTATTTCTGTAGACAGCATAACTCTGGAATGCCTAGAGTAATTTACACCGAACTTGGTACACATATGACTTACAATCTGGGAACAAACACTGTGGGGGCAAGACACCCCTAGTGCCCCTAGGTGTTGGACAACAGCACAGAGTATTTCAGGAGACAGCATAACTCCGGAATGCCTGGACCAATTTACACCAAACTTGCTACACATGTGACTTACAAATGAGGAACAAACACTGGGGTATATTTATTAAGGTCCCGATTTTGACCGAGATGATGTTTTTTCTTCAAAGTGTCATCTCGGGAATTTACTAAACTGAATTCACGGCAGTGAAGAGTGCATTCGTATTTTTATTACGGCTGTGTAGTAAAAGTACGAATGAATACACCATCGGTCAAACGCGGCTGATTAGATATAGAACTCGGTCATTTACTAAGCATTCGTATTTGTATTTTATACCGTGAAAATGGATTTGCGGTCGTAATATTTTACTATTCGTACAAAAAGCCTAAAAAAAGTAGACCTGCTTTTGAGAAGCGTGTTTACATGTGTTGTCAATTATACATTACTCACACCTGTCGTTTTTGACCTTTAAAAGGGGCCCCAACACATTTCTCAACACTCTCAATCTGAAATGGCTGCTACTGTGTGTCATACTGCTGTATTGTTTGCTGTGGGATACCTGACACTGTTCCATGAGGCTACAATAAACCCAGGTCAGGAAAAACAACAGGGTCAGCAGGTTGTACATGTTCCGCGTAGGCTGGGCATGCCTTTATTTTTTAGTGGCCGTTTAAACTAAAACTAAATTGCTGATGACCATGTTATACAGATGCTCAGACTAAATGTTATAACTTATTTCACTCTGTATGATCTGGTCAAACTGACCCTAGACCCTGAGACAGCACGCTCTCGCCCTGTCTCAGGCCTGCACAAACTCCTTCCTGTGTTGCACTTTATGGCTACTGGCAGCTTCCAGCCTGTGAGTTTCAAAGTAATTAGTATTTCACAGGCCACCTTCTAGAAATATGTAATTCTGGTGGTTGAAAACATACACACGTCTACGTCTAAGTGTTGCTTCTGTAATGTAATTTTACTCAATTTGGACTTGCTTACAGGTCATGACACTCACCTTTTTTTTTTGATGGGCTACTCAGGTTTTGGATGTCTTGGCTGGCTACATAGATGCGTCTCTCAGCTTCCCTACCCAGGAGTCGCAGTGGCCTGCAGTCAGGGTAGCTTTATGTGATCTTGCGGCCATGGCCAATGTGCTGGGTGTCATAGATTAGACATACGGTGAGCTGGGGACACCTAGGGGCAGGCAATATCTTTAAACCAATACTCATCTGGCCCTAGACGCTAATGTGGTGTTTTTTTTGGAAGCTAATTAAGCAATACACATATTTGGTGTTAACAATTTATTTTTAACAACATACCAATTTAGGCATAACAGATTTTAAATAATTAAATGGCCACCATATTCTGGCCAGTCAATATTATTTTTTTCGTTTTTGGGTGCTGGGTGCAGAGGATTGTGGTGGCTCGTGGGTGCGGCTTCGACTTGAACGTCAAACTGGGGATTGAACTGGGGTTTGGCTTGGGGTTGTTGTCCCTGAGCTCGAGGTCACATGGTGTGGGCCCAACACACTTAGATTTTGGGTTAGAATGTTCAAACTTGCCATTAGCTGTGTATAAGCGGCAGTGTTGTTTCCAATCATTCGAGACAGATTGTTATTGATTAATTGGTTATGCTGGATCATCTGGATTAGTGTTTGCTGCTGCCGCTGTTGATCATCCAAGATGCGCTGAAGGTTAGCCTGCATTTGGGTGTTGTCTGCCCTCATCTGCTCCATAGTGTTCGCAATTCTGCCCACCTGCACTATGAGTCTGCCCGAGTTGCGACTCACTCTTGGCAAATGATGGGGCAGACTTGACAGGTATTGTGTTTTGGTGGTGAGGCACGCGTAGTGTTGTGCCTGTTGTGAGGCCCAACCTGACCAAAACTCTTGGCCCATTTGTGTTGGCCCTGGTGTTGTGCTCATTTGGGGGCTTTGGGATGTTTGAGGTGGTTGGGGTATGTCCTGAGGCATGTTTGCCTGTGTTGGATCGATGGGCTGCAGGTGGAGTGTAAAGGTCTCCTGGGCACGGTCCTGCTGGACATCGTCGCTCATGATGGCTGGGTCTGTATGGGGTTGAACACAGGCAATATTTAGTACATATGTCGCATTGGTCTTACAATAGTTTTTCATCAACATTCATTACTTCATAATATTAATGTAATAGCTAAATAGATTATTGAATAAACTTAACTATGTTGGCCACCTTTTAGTTAAATGATGTGGCTCCAAACGTATACTACTCAGTTGTTTACATTTTTTGGAAATTGTAGGATTCAGAGTCATAATTACTGTTTACACTCCATGTACTCTAACAAAATCAAAGTACTACATTTTCTTTTGGATTATGAAGCTTCCTTTGGGCCAACACACAAAAATCAAAAAATGTGTTGAACAATACAATCATACATTGGTCAAGGCAGTCAGTGGTCTGGCGAAAACGTTTACTAATATAGTGGTATAAAATGTACACATTAACAATGTTATTTACTTTTTTAAGGTGCCCTATGTTTAGAAGTGGAATTTTTGCCCATGTCAATGTTTTTTTTAATTTTTCTGTGTTTTTTTGATTTTATTTAGGTAGCAAAAAAACATTTGCGTAAATGTGTTGATATGGGCATCCTCTAATTTGACAATTAACATCCTAAAATTACGTTAACAGCATCTGCTTGCAGTTGTTTATTATTGCAAGTATGAGTGGTCATTTTGAGTTTTGATTTTACAGTACTAACAGTGGTGCAGATGTATAAACCTGGAGAAGGCATAAGGAAGTGAGAAACCAGTGATATGTGCAAGGTGGTAAAGGCACAAGGCAAGCAGCTCCAAAATGTACCTTCACATTTTTTTTAAATTTTGTACTGCTGCCTTTATCATCTTGCACATAACAGTGTTTTTACACTTCCTTATGCCTTCTCCTGGTTATTTAATCTACTCCACTGTTGTTTACTAAGTGTTTTTTTAAAAAAAAAAACAAGTTACTCACCAGACAACTGTGGGGATTGTGGATCCTCACTTTTGGGGGCTGGCCAAAAGAGCGAGTGGTGGCATGGCAGACACTGCAGAGATGCGCCTTTGGGGTGGTGATGCTGGTGCAGGAGCAGGAGCATGAACACGGGGCCTCTTGGGTGGCCTTGTAGCCACAGTAACGCTGCCCTGTGATGGGCGCCTTAGTGGAGGCGGAACAGACGAAGAACCTGTGTGATAATATCTTCATTATAATTTTGTTTTTATATGTGTTTGCAGAATATGTGGTTACAGTAAAATCTTACCTGCATTCCCACCATCATCAGCTCTAGGCAGTGTTGGCTGTGGCCTGGCTGTGCTGCTTCTCTGGCGTACTGTAGAAAGAAGAAGAATGTCGATATCAACATACTCTTTGGTTGTTAAGTTTATGCGAAATTCTTTTTGGGATGAAAACATATGTGGTAGCTGCTGTAACTTAAACTTAGCGATGCTTAGCCTTGAATGCATGACTACATTGGCTGTGTATACTTTCAATGCAAAACAAAATAACCATACAATACATACAGAAATGCAAATAATGGCCAATATTATACTACTTAAAACACATACGTCGTAGCTTTACACAGCCACAATCTTGCATGCTCAGTTACCAATTTTTAATGCCTAAAAAAAATACAGTAGCCACAAATATCTGCACTAAAATTAAAACAACAAACCTACAAATGCATGCAAATTAGGGATGAGCGGGTTCGGTTCCTCTGAATCCGAACCCGCCCGAACTTCAGCTTTTTTCCACGGGTCAGAGCAGGCTCGGATCCTCCCGCCTTGCTCGGTTAACCCGAGCACGCCCGAACGTCATCATCCCGCTGTCGGATTCTCGCGAGACTCGGATTCTATATAAGGAGCCGCGCGTCGCCGCCATTTTCACACGTGCATTGAGAGTCATAGGGAGAGGACGTGGCTGGCGTCCTCTCCGTTTAGAGAAGAGAGAGACACAGTATTTTGGGGAGCATTATTAGGAGGAGTACTACTATACTGTATACTACTATACTACTTGCTGAAGTGATATTTATAGAGTCATAGGGAGAGGACGTGGCTGGCGTCCTCTCCGTTTAGAGAAGAGAGAGACACAGTATACTATTTTGGGGAGCATTATTAGGAGGAGTACTACTATACTGTATACTACTATACTACTTGCTGAAGTGATATTTATAGAGTCATAGGGAGAGGACGTGGCTGGCGTCCTCTCCGTTTAGAGAAGAGAGAGACACAGTATTTTGGGGAGCATTATTAGGAGGAGTACTACTATACTGTATACTACTCTACTACTTGCTGAAGTGATATTTATAGAGTCATAGGGAGAGGACGTGGCTGGCGTCCTCTCCGTTTAGAGAAGAGAGAGACACAGTATTTTGGGGAGCACTATTAGGAGGAGTACTACTATACTGTATACTACTCAGACACAGTATTTTGGGGAGCATTATTAGGAGGAGTACTACTATACTGTATACTACTCTACTACTTGCTGAAGTGATATTTATAGAGTCATAGGGAGAGGACGTGGCTGGCGTCCTCTCCGTTTAGAGAAGAGAGAGACACAGTATTTTGGGGAGCATTATTAGGAGTACTACTATACTGTATACTACTCTACTACTTGCTGAAGTGATATTTATAGAGTCATAGGGAGAGGACGTGGCTGGCGTCCTCTCCGTTTAGAGAAGAGAGAGACACAGTATTTTGGGGAGCATTATTAGGAGTACTACTATACTGTATACTACTCTACTACTTGCTGAAGTGATATTTATAGAGTCATAGGGAGAGGACGTGGCTGGCGTCCTCTCCGTTTAGAGAAGAGAGAGACACAGTATTTTGGGGAGCATTATTAGGAGGAGTACTACTATACTGTATACTACTCTACTACTTGCTGAAGTGATATTTATAGAGTCATAGGGAGAGGACGTGGCTGGCGTCCTCTCCGTTTAGAGAAGAGAGAGACACAGTATTTTGGGGAGCATTATTAGGAGGAGTACTACTATACTGTATACTACTATACTACTTGCTGAAGTGATATTTATAGAGTCATAGGGAGAGGACGTGGCTGGCGTCCTCTCCGTTTAGAGAAGAGAGACACAGTATACTATTTTGGGGAGCATTATTAGGAGGAGTACTACTATACTGTATACTACTATACTACTTGCTGAAGTGATATTTATAGAGTCATAGGGAGAGGACGTGGCTGGCGTCCTCTCCGTTTAGAGAAGAGAGAGACACAGTATTTTGGGGAGCATTATTAGGAGGAGTACTACTATACTGTATACTACTCAGACACAGTATTTTGGGGAGCATTATTAGGAGGAGTACTACTATACTGTATACTACTCTACTACTTGCTGAAGTGATATTTATAGAGTCATAGGGAGAGGACGTGGCTGGCGTCCTCTCCGTTTAGAGAAGAGAGAGACACAGTATTTTGGGGAGCATTATTAGGAGGAGTACTACTATACTGTATACTACTCTACTACTTGCTGAAGTGATATTTATAGAGTCATAGGGAGAGGACGTGGCTGGCGTCCTCTCCGTTTAGAGAAGAGAGAGACACAGTATTTTGGGGAGCATTATTAGGAGGAGTACTACTATACTGTATACTACTATACTACTTGCTGAAGTGATATTTATAGATTAGATAGTGTGACTGTAAGTGTATTATCTGACTTGTGGGGGAGACACTGACAGTGGGGAGCAGTTAGAGTCTGAGAGCAGGACTCAGGAGTACATATAACGTACAGTGCACACTTTTGCTGCCAGAGTCAGTGCCACACTGCCATTGTTGTGACCACACTGACCACCAGTATAATAATATATTTTGTGATTGTCTGCTTAGGACTCGGAGTACTAGTTGCAAGTTGCAACGTGACCTGACCACCAGTTTAATAATCAATCACCACTAGTTTAATATATATATAATTGTATATAATATATATATATATATATATATATATATATATATATATATATATATAATATTGTATACCACCTACCCGTGGTTTTTCTTTTTCTTTCTTCTTTGTACATACTACTATAGTATAGTAGCTTACTGTAGCAGTCTGCGGTGCTGCTGAGCTGACAGTGTCCAGCAGGTCCGTCATCAGTCATCATTACCAATACCTAATAAATATATTATCTACCTGTCCGGCTGCAGTACTAGTGATATTATATATACATACATATATATATTGATTTCATCTCATTATCAATCATCCAGTCTATATTAGCAGCAGACACAGTACGGTAGTCCACGGCTGTAGCTACCTCTGTGTCGGCTCTCGGCAGTCCATCCATAATTGTATACTAGTATCCATCCATCTCCATTGTTTACCTGAGGTGCCTTTTAGTTGTGCCTATTAAAATATGGAGAACAAAAATGTTGAGGTTCCAAAATTAGGGAAAGATCAAGATCCACTTCCACCTCGTGCTGAAGCTGCTGCCACTAGTCATGGCCGAGACGATGAAATGCCAGCAACGTCGTCTGCCAAGGCCGATGCCCAATGGCATAGTACAGAGCATGTCAAATCCAAAACACCAAATATCAGTAAAAAAAGGACTCCAAAACCAAAAATAAAATTGTCGGAGGAGAAGCGTAAACTTGCCAATATGCCATTTACCACACGGAGTGGCAAGGAACGGCTGAGGCCCTGGCCTATGTTCATGGCTAGTGGTTCAGCTTCACAGGAGGATGGAAGCACTCAGCCTCTCGCTAGAAAACTGAAAAGACTCAAGCTGGCAAAAGCACCGCAAAGAACTGTGCGTTCTTCGAAATCCCAAATCCACAAGGAGAGTCCAATTGTGTCGGTTGCGATGCCTGACCTTCCCAACACTGGACGTGAAGAACATGCGCCTTCCACCATTTGCACGCCCCCTGCAAGTGCTGGAAGGAGCACCCGCAGTCCAGTTCCTGATAGTCAGATTGAAAATGTCAGTGTTGAAGTACACCAGGATGAGGAGGATATGGGTGTTGCTGGCGCTGGGGAGGAAATTGACAAGGAGGATTCTGATGGTGAGGTGGTTTGTTTAAGTCAGGCACCCGGGGAGACACCTGTTGTCCGTGGGAGGAATAGGGCCGTTGACATGCCTGGTGAAAATACCAAAAAAATCAGCTCTTCGGTGTGGAAGTATTTCACCAGAAATGCGGACAACATTTGTCAAGCCGTGTGTTGCCTTTGTCAAGCTGTAATAAGTAGGGGTAAGGACGTTAACCACCTCGGAACATCCTCCCTTATACGTCACCTGCAGCGCATTCATAATAAGTCAGTGACAAGTTCAAAAACTTTGGGTGACAGCGGAAGCAGTCCACTGACCAGTAAATCCCTTCCTCTTGTAACCAAGCTCACGCAAACCACCCCACCACCAACTCCCTCAGTGTCAATTTCCTCCTTCCCCAGGAATGCCAATAGTCCTGCAGGCCATGTCACTGGCAATTCTGACGAGTCCTCTCCTGCCTGGGATTCCTCTGATGCATCCTTGCGTGTAACGCCTACTGCTGCTGGCGCTGCTGTTGTTGCTGCTGGGAGTCGATGGTCATCCCAGAGGGGAAGTCGGAAGACCACTTGTACTACTTCCAGTAAGCAATTGACTGTCCAACAGTCCTTTGCGAGGAAGATGAAATATCACAGCAGTCATCCTGCTGCAAAGCGGATAACTGAGGCCTTGGCATCCTGGGTGGTGAGAAACGTGGTTCCAGTATCCATCATTACTGCAGAGCCAACTAGAGACTTGTTGGAGGTACTGTGTCCCCGGTACCAAATACCATCTAGGTTCCATTTCTCTAGGCAGGCGATACCGAAAATGTACACAGACCTCAGAAAAAGAGTCACCAGTGTCCTAAAAAATGCAGCTGTACCCAATGTCCACTTAACCACGGACATGTGGACAAGTGGAGCAGGGCAGGGTCAGGACTATATGACTGTGACAGCCCACTGGGTAGATGTATGGACTCCCGCCGCAAGAACAGCAGCGGCGGCACCAGTAGCAGCATCTCGCAAACGACAACTCTTTCCTAGGCAGGCTACGCTTTGTATCACCGGTTTCCAGAATACGCACACAGCTGAAAACCTCTTACGGCAACTGAGGAAGATCATCGTGGAATGGCTTACCCCAATTGGACTCTCCTGTGGATTTGTGGCATCGGACAACGCCAGCAATATTGTGTGTGCATTAAATATGGGCAAATTCCAGCACGTCCCATGTTTTGCACATACCTTGAATTTGGTGGTGCAGAATTTTTTAAAAAACGACAGGGGCGTGCAAGAGATGCTGTCGGTGGCCAGAAGAATTGCGGGACACTTTCGGCGTACAGGCACCACGTACAGAAGACTGGAGCACCACCAAAAACTACTGAACCTGCCCTGCCATCATCTGAAGCAAGAAGTGGTAACGAGGTGGAATTCAACCCTCTATATGCTTCAGAGGTTGGAGGAGCAGCAAAAGGCCATTCAAGCCTATACAATTGAGCACGATATATGAGGTGGAATGCACCTGTCTCAAGTGCAGTGGAGAATGATTTCAACGTTGTGCAAGGTTCTGATGCCCTTTGAACTTGCCACACGTGAAGTCAGTTCAGACACTGCCAGCCTGAGTCAGGTCATTCCCCTCATCAGGCTTTTGCAGAAGAAGCTGGAGACATTGAAGGAGGAGCTAACACGGAGCGATTCCGCTAGGCATGTGGGACTTGTGGATGGAGCCCTTAATTCGCTTAACAAGGATTCACGGGTGGTCAATCTGTTGAAATCAGAGCACTACATTTTGGCCACCGTGCTCGATCCTAGATTTAAAGCCTACCTTGGATCTCTCTTTCCGGCAGACACAAGTCTGCTGGGGTTGAAAGACCTGCTGGTGAGAAAATTGTCAAGTCAAGCGGAACGCGACCTGTCAACATCTCCTCCTTCACATTCTCCCGCAACTGGGGGTGCGAGGAAAAGGCTCAGAATTCCGAGCCCACCCGCTGGCGGTGATGCAGGGCAGTCTGGAGCGACTGCTGATGCTGACATCTGGTCCGGACTGAAGGACCTGACAACGATTACGGACATGTCGTCTACTGTCACTGCATATGATTCTCTCACCATTGAAAGAATGGTGGAGGATTATATGAGTGACCGCATCCAAGTAGGCACGTCACACAGTCCGTACTTATACTGGCAGGAAAAAGAGGCAATTTGGAGGCCCTTGCACAAACTGGCTTTATTCTACCTAAGTTGCCCTCCCACAAGTGTGTACTCCGAAAGAGTGTTTAGTGCCGCCGCTCACCTTGTCAGCAATCGGCGTACGAGGTTACATCCAGAAAATGTGGAGAAGATGATGTTCATTAAAATGAATTATAATCAATTCCTCCGTGGAGACATTGACCAGCAGCAATTGCCTCCACAAAGTACACAGGGAGCTGAGATGGTGGATTCCAGTGGGGACGAATTGATAATCTGTGAGGAGGGGGATGTACACGGTGATATATCGGAGGATGATGATGAGGTGGACATCTTGCCTCTGTAGAGCCAGTTTGTGCAAGGAGAGATTAATTGCTTCTTTTTTGGTGGGGGTCCAAACCAACCCGTCATTTCAGTCACAGTCGTGTGGCAGACCCTGTCACTGAAATGATGGGTTGGTTAAAGTGTGCATGTCCTGTTTATACAACATAAGGGTGGGTGGGAGGGCCCAAGGACAATTCCATCTTGCACCTCTTTTTTCTTTAATTTTTCTTTGCGTCATGTGCTGTTTGGGGAGGGTTTTTTGGAACGGACATCCTGCGTGACACTGCAGTGCCACTCCTAGATGGGCCCGGTGTTTGTGTCGGCCACTAGGGTCGCTTATCTTACTCACACAGCTACCTCATTGCGCCTCTTTTTTTCTTTGCGTCATGTGCTGTTTGGGGAGGGTTTTTTGGAAGGGACATCCTGCGTGACACTGCAGTGACACTCCTAGATGGGCCCGGTGTTTGTGTCGGCCACTAGGGTCGCTTATCTTACTCACACAGCTACCTCATTGCGCCTCTTTTTTTCTTTGCGTCATGTGCTGTTTGGGGAGGGTTTTCTTGAAGGGACATCCTGCGTGACACTGCAGTGACACTCCTAGATTGGCCCGGTGTTTGTGTCGGCCACTAGGGTCGCTTATCTTACTCACACAGCTACCTCATTGCGCCTCTTTTTTTCTTTGCGTCATGTGCTGTTTGGGGAGGGTTTTTTGGAAGGGACATCCTGCGTGACACTGCAGTGACACTCCTAGATGGGCCCGGTGTTTGTGTCGGCCACTAGGGTCGCTTATCTTACTCACACAGCTACCTCATTGCGCCTCTTTTTTTCTTTGCGTCATGTGCTGTTTGGGGAGTGTTTTTTGGAAGGGCCATCCTGCGTGACACTGCAGTGACACTCCTAGATGGGCCCGGTGTTTGTGTCGGCCACTAGGGTCGCTTAGCTTAGTCATCCTGCGACCTAGGTGCAAATTTTAGGACTAAAAATAATATTGTGAGGTGTGAGGTATTCAGAATAGACTGAAAATGAGTGTAAATTATGGTTTTTGAGGTTAATAATACTTTGGGATCAAAATGACCCCCAAATTCTATGATTTAAGCTGTTTTTTAGTGTTTTTTGAAAAAAACACCCGAATCCAAAACACACCCGAATCCGACAAAAAAAATTCGGTTAGGTTTTGCCAAAACGCGGTCGAACCCAAAACACGGCCGCGGAACCGAACCCAAAACCAAAACACAAAACCCGAAAAATTTCCGGCGCTCATCTCTAATGCAAATACACATAATCAAAACAAATGATAAACCAGAACAACACAAAATAAACATACATCCATGGAAAATGGAAATATTCAAAAACATATGCATAAAACACAGTCATCACACTTCATTAATAAACTCCAAATAACATTTACTTGGAAAAGCAGACAGCAGAAAATGGCCAACACAACCAGAAACATTGACAATACATAATGGCTAAAAAAACATAATTAAGAGTCACACTACACCAGCCCGGCCCAACCTGTGTCTCTCCAGATGTAGTGCAACTACACATCCCAGCATGCCCACCAACACATTTGTCATTCACTAAGTTCAAAACTGTGGTAAGGCATGATGGGACTTGTAGTTTGACAACAGCTGGAGAGCCACAGGGTGGCCAGGCCTGCACTACATCACCAACACATTAGAAATAAAAAACAAATTACCAACAAAATTAGCGTAAATAATTTACACACAACTAAGGACAAAGCACAGATGTATCAAATAAAGGCAGAAATATTAAAAACTCACCATCCTGCCTTGGGCGGTCCGAATCCCGGACATGAGTGGCAGAAACCACCTCAGGCGGAATCAGCGTACGCATAGGCTCCTCCCAATCTTTATAAGACGCTCGGAAGGGGTGTCCACCCCCGGTTTGACGGGCAGATTTTGCCTCCTTCGCCATCTTCGCCTTCACACGGCGCTTGATGTCGTAGAAGCGTTTCCGACAGGTGTCCTCGGTCCGCCTCACCACACCCTCACTGTTCACAGCAGCAACAACCTTCCCCCCAGAACAGTCTTCCTGCGGGTCGACACCTTTGCTGCATCAGACCCAAACAACTGGCGATGATGCCTCATCAACTCCCGCACCAGAGCCATATTTTCTGCGTAACTAAACTTTACATTGCGGCCCGTCTTTGTAGTGGTGCGTGGCTGCGAAGCCACAACACCATCACTATCACTATTAGTGGAAGCCGAAGCCGCAACCTCCCCCTCCTCCTCACTAACCTCCTCCCTCTCACTCACCTCCTCCACCTCACTCACCTCCTCCACCTCACTCACCTCCTCCACCTCACTCACCTCCTCCACCTCACTCACCTCTGACTGGGACATAATCAGAACAAACCACAAATAACACAGAGAAAATAAAACAAATAACACACTCCACCACTACACACCACACACCCACACACACACACACACACACACACACACTCACTCACTCACTCACAAACAATGACAATAGACGTAACTAAAAAAAAAGACAATAAAATAGACAGACTTTTAAATAACTACACAACTAGTATGACAAGACTACTTACACACACAGTACAGCACTCAACAATCACAAAACTCCACCTCAAATCCTCCACAAACTCCACAAAACTCTCCAACTCCTAACACACCTTCCTCTCTCCTCTCCACTAGCTAAACCCACGAGGTGCGGCCGGTTTGGGGCGTTTTTATAGTAATGTGCACAGACACTCCTCCATCACGAATCTAACCAATCACGGACGAGTGACAAAAACGAAACTTAGGAAAAAAACGCGCCAGTGAACGGACAAACACTGCCGTAACCGAAATGTGACGCATTCGTAACAAAATCCACAGAACACGGCCGACAAACCTCAAAATCGGCCGCATTATACCTTACAAAGCCACAAATGACATCGATTTCGTAAAACACGAAAAATACAAATACGACAGCTTAGTAAATGAGGCGTAACAAATTCAAAAAGTTGCACAAATACACTTTCGATGTCATTCGTGATGATTCTCACTCCAAATCGGTACTAATACGAATCTTAGTAAATATACCCCACTGTGTGGGTAAGACATTCATAGCACCCCTATGGGTGAGGCAGCAGCACAGAGTATTTCAGCAGGCAGCATAACTCTGGAATGCCTGGTGCAATGTACACCAAAATTGGTACACATGTGATTTACAATCAGGGAACAAACACTGTGGGGGTAACACAACCCTAGCACCCCTAGGGTGGGCCATCAGCACAGATTATATCAGGACATGCATGACATGTCAGTGATGACAGGGCTTCATGTGACAGTGGCAGTGACATGATGTGAGGAGGGGAATGGAGGTAACAGGAAGCCACATGCTGAGAGTCATATAGTGGGAGTAGCTGGGGTCCCCAGCAGCACAGAGTATATTAGGGGATGCATGATATGTCAGGCAGGACAGAGCTGCATGTAACAAGGGCAGTGACATAATGTCAGGAGGGGAATGGAGGTAGCATGGACCCACACACTGAGTATATCAGGAGATGCATATTGTGCTGTGCTATATAAGAAACTGTAAATAAATTAGTGATGAGCGGGTTCGGATCCTCGGGATCCGAACCCGCCCGAACTTCACCTTTTTTTCCACGGGTCCGAGCAACTCGGATCCTCCCGCCTTGCTCGGTTAACCCGAGCACGCCCGAACGTCATCATCCCGCGATCGGATTCTCGTGAGATTCGTATTCTATATAAGGAGCCGCGCGTCGCCGCCATTTTTCACTCGTGCATTGGAGATGATCGTGAGAGGACGTGGCTGGCGTCCTCTTAGTTTCTATGTTCAGTGGGCTGCAAATATCTGTGCTCAGTGTGCAGCAAATATCTGTGCTCAGTGTGCTGCAAATATCTGTGCTCAGTGTGCTGCAAGTGCAAATATCTACGTTCTCTGCCTGAAAAACGCTCCATATCTGTGCTCAGTGTGCTGCAAATATCTGTGCTCAGTGTGCTAATTGCTTAATTGTGGGGACTGGGGACCAGCAGTATTATATAGTAGGAGGACAGTGCAGAGTTTTGCTGACCAGTGACCACCAGTATTATACTTCCTCTGCCTGAAAAACGCTCCATATCTGTGCTCAGTGTGCTAATTGCTTAATTGTGGGGACTGGGGACCAGCCGTATTATATAGTAGGAGGACAGTGCAGAGTTTTGCTGACCAGTGACCACCAGTATTATACGTTCTCTGCCTGAAAAACGCTCCATATCTGTGCTGCATTGTAGTATATATAGTAGTAGGACAGTGCAGAATTTTGCTGACCACCAGTATAACTATATATATATATATAGCTGTACGGTACAGTAGTCCACTGCTCTACCTCTGTGTCGTCAAGTATATTATACCATCCATACCTGTGGTGTATTTCAGTTTTGCACAGTTTGCTGACCACCAGTATGTATAATATATAGCAGTACGGTACAGAAGGCCACTGCTCTACCTACCTCTGTGTCGTCAAGTATACTATCCATCCATACCTGTGGTGCATTTCAGTTTTGCACAGTTTGCTGACCACCAGTACATATAATATATAGCAGTACAGTACAGTAGGCCACTGCTCTACCTACCTCTGTGTCGTCAAGAATAATATCCATCCATACCTGTGGTGCACTTCAGTTTTGCACAGTTTGCTGACCACCAGTATATATAATATATAGCAGTACGGTACAGAAGGCCACTGCTCTACCTACCTCTGTGTCGTCAAGAATAATATCCATCCATACCTGTGGTGCACTTCAGTTTTGCACAGTTTGCTGACCACCAGTATATATAATATATAGCAGTACGGTACAGTAGGCCACTGCTCTACCTACCTCTGTGTCGTCAAGTATACTATCCATCCATACCTGTGGTGCATTTCAGTTTTGCACAGTTTGCTGACCACCAGTATATATAATATATAGAAGTACGGTACAGTAGGCCACTGCTCTACCTCTGTGTCATCAAGTATACTATACCATCCATACCTGTGGTGTATTTCAGTTTTGCACAGTTTGCTGACCACCAATATATATAATATATAGCAGTACGGTACAGAAGGCCACTGCTCTACCTACCTCTGTGTCGTGAAGTATACTATACATCCATACCTGTGATGCATTTCAGTTTTGCACAGTTTGCTGACCACCAGTATATATAATATATAGCAGTACGGTACAGAAGGCCACTGCTCTACCTACCTCTGTGTCGTCAAGTATACTATCCATCCATACCTGTGGTGCATTTCAGTATTGCACAGTTTGCTAACCACCAGTATATATAATATATAGCAGTACGGTACAGTAGGCCACTGCTCTACCTACCTCTGTGTCGTCAAGTATACTATCCATCCATACCTGTGGTGCATTTCAGTTTTGCACAGTTTGCTGACCACCAGTATATATAATATATAGCAGTACGGTACAGTAGGCCACTGCTCTACCTACCTCTGTGTCGTCAAGTATACTATCCATCCATACCTGTGGTGCATTTCAGTTGTGCGCAGTATATATAGTAATAGGCCATTGCTATTGATATATTACTGACATATAATTCCACACATTAAAAAATGGAGAACAAAAATGTGGAGGGTAAAATAGGGAAAGATCAAGGTCCACTTCCACCTCGTGCTGAAGCTGCTGCCACTAGTCATGGCCGAGACGATGAAATGCCATCAACGTCGTCTGCCAAGGCCGATGCCCAATGTCATAGTAGAGAGCATGTAAAATCCAAAAAAATAAAGCTCAGTAAAATGACCAAAAAATCTAAATCAAAATCGTCTGAGGAGAAGCGTAAACTTGCCAATGTGCCATTTACAACACGGAGTGGCAAGGAACGGCTGAGGCCCTGGCCTATGTTCAAAGCTAGTGGTTCAGCTTCACCTGAGGATGGAAGCACTTATCCTCCTGCTAGAAAACTTAAAAGAGTTAAGATGGCAAAAGCACAGCAAAGAACTGTGCGTTCTTTTAAATCACAAATCCCCAAGGAGAGTCCAATTGTGTCGGTTGCGATGCCTGACCTTCCCAACACTGGACGGGAAGAGGTTGCGCCTTCCACCATTTGCACGCCCCCTGCAAGTGCTGGAAAGAGCACCCGCAGTCCAGTTCCTGATAGTCAAATTGAAGATGTCACTGTTGAAGTACACCAGGATGAGGATATGGGTGTTGCTGGCGCTGGGGAGGAAATTGACAAGGAGGATTCTGATGGTGAGGTGGTTTGTTTAAGTCAGGCACCTGGGGAGACACCTGTTGTCCGTGGGACGAATAAGGCCATTGACATGCCTGGTCAAAATACAAAAAAAATATCACCTCTTCGGTGTGGAATTATTTCAACAGAAATGCGGACAACTGGTGTCAAGCCATGTGTTGCCTTTGTCAAGCTGTAATAAGTAGGGGTAAGGACGTTAACCACCTAGGAACATCCTCCCTTATACGTCACCTGGACCGCATTCATCAGAAGTCAGTGACAACTTCAAAAACTTTGGATGACAGCGGAAGCAGTCCACTGACCACTAAATCCCTTCCTCTTGTAACCAAGCTCCTGCAAACCACACCACCAACTCCCTCAGTGTCAATTTCCTCCTTACCCAGGAAAGCCAATAGTCCTGCAGGCCATGTCACTGTCAAGTCTGACGAGTCCTCTCCTGCCTGGGATTCCTCCGATGCATCCTTTAGTGTAATGCCTACTGCTGCTGGCGCTGCTGTTGTTGCTGCTGGGAGTCGATCGTCATCCCAGAGGGGAAGTCGGAAGACCACTTGTACTACTTCCAGTAAGCAATTGACTGTCCAACAGTTCTTTGCGAGGAAGATGAAATATCACAGCAGTCATCCTGCTGCAAAGCAGATAACTCAGGCCTTGGCATCCTGGGTGGTGAGAAACGTGTTTCCGGTATCCAACATTAATTCACAGGCAACTAGAGACTTGATTGAGGTACTGTGTCCCCGGTACCAAATACCATCTAGGTTCCATTTCTCTAGGCAGGCGATACCGAAAATGTACACAGACCTCAGAAAAAGAGTCACCAGTGTCCTAAAAAATGCAGTTGTACCCAATGTCCACTTAACCACGGACATGTGGACAAGTGTAGCAGGGCAGACTCAGGACTATATGACTGTGACAGCCCACTGGGTAGATGTATTGCCTCCCGCAGCAAGAACAGCAGCGGCGGCACCAGTAGCAGCATCTCGCAAACGCCAACTCGTTCCTAGGCAGGCTATGCTTTGTATCACCGCTTTCCATAAGAGGCACACAGCTGACAACCTCTTACGGAAACTGAGGAACATCATCGCAGAATGGCTTACCCCAATTGGACTCTCCTGAGGATTTGTGACATCGGACAACGCCACCAATATTGTGCGTGCATTACATCTGGGCAAATTCCAGCACGTCCCATGTTTTGCACATACCTTGAATTTGGTGGTGCAGAATTATTTAAAAAACGACAGGGGCGTGCAAGAGATGCTGTCGGTGGCCTGAAGAATTGCGGGCCAGTTTCGGCATTCAGCCACCGCGTGCCGAAGACTGGAGCACCAGCAAACAGTCCTGAACCTGCCCTGCCATCATCTGAAGCAAGAGGTGGTAACGAGGTGGAATTCAACCCTCTATATGCTTCAGAGGATGGAGGAGCAGCAAAAGGCCATTCAAGCCTATACATCTGTCTACGATATAGGCAAAGGAGGGGGAATGCACCTGACTCAAGCGCAGTGGAGAATGATTTCAACGTTGTGCAAGGTTCTGCAACCCTTTGAACTTGCCACACGTGAAGTCAGTTCAGACACTGCCAGCCAGAGTCAGGTCATTCCCCTCATCAGGCTTTTGCAGAAGAAGCTGGAGACATTGAAGGAGGAGCTAAAACAGCGATTCCGCTAGGCATGTGGGACTTGTGGATGGAGCCCTTAATGCGCTTAACCAGGATTCACGGGTGGTCAATCTGTTGAAATCAGAGCACTACATTTTGGCCACCGTGCTCGATCCTAGATTTAAAACCTACGTTGTATCTCTCTCTCCGGCAGAGGTTCAAAGACCTGCTGGTGAGAAAATAGTCAAGTCAAGTGGAACGTGACCCGTCAACAGCTCCTCCTTCACATTCTCCCGCAACTGGGGCTGCAAGGAAAAGGCTAAGAATTCCGAGCCCACCCGCTGGCGGTGATGCAGGGCAGTCTGGAGCGAGTGCTGACATCTGGTCCGGACTGAAGGACCTGCCAACGATTACTGACATGTCGTCTACTGTCACTGCATATGATTCTGTCACCATTGAAAGAATGGTGGAGGATTATATGAGTGACCGCATCCAAGTAGGCACGTCAGACAGTCCGTACGTATACTGGCAGGAAAAAGAGGCAATTTGGAGGCCCTTGCACAAACTGGCTTTATTTTACCTAAGTTGCCCCCCCTCCAGTGTGTACTCCGAAAGAGTATTTAGTGCAGGCGCTCACCTTGTCAGCAATCAGCGTACGAGGTTACTTCCAGAAAATGTGGAGAAGATGATGTTCATCAAAATGAATTATAATCAATTCCTCCGTGGAGACATTCACCAGCAATTGCCTCCAGAAAGTACACAGGGACCTGAGTTGGTGGATTCCAGTGGGGACGAATTAATAATCTGTGAGGTGGGTGATGTACACAGTGAAAGGGGTGAGGAATCGGACGATGAGGAGGTGGACATCTTGCCTCTGTAGAGCCAGTTTGTGCAAGGAGAGATTGATTGCTTCTTTTTTTGGTGGGGGCCCAAACCAACCAGTCATTTCAGTCACAGTCGTGTGGCAGACCCTGTCGCTGAAATGATGGGTTCGTTAAAGTGTGCATGTCCTGTTTATACAACATAAGGGTGGGTGGGAGGGCCCAAGGACAATTCCATCTTGCACCTCTTTTTTCTTTCATTTTTCTTTGCATCGTGTGCTGTTTGGGGAGTATTTTTTTGAAGGGCCATCCTGCCTGACACTGCAGTGCCACTCCTAGATGGGCCAGGTGTTTGTGTCGGCCACTTGTGTCGCTTAGCTTAGCCATCCAGCGACCTTGGTGCACCTCTTTTTTTCTTTGCATCATGTGCTGTTTGGGAACTATTTTTTAAATCTGCCATCCTGTCTGACACTGCAGTGCCACTCCTAGATGGGCCAGGTGTTTGTGTCGGCCACTTGGGTCGCTTTGCTTAGTCACACAGCTACCTCACTGCGCCTCTTTTATTCTTTGCATCATGTGCTGTTTGGGGACTATTTTTTAAATCTGACATCCTGCCTGACACTGCAGTGCCACTCCTAGATGGGCCAGGTGTTTGTGTCGGCCACTTGGGTCGCTTAGCTTAGCCATCCAGTGACCTTGGTGCACCTCTTTTTTTCTTTGCATCATGTGCTGTTTGGGGACTATTTTTTAAATCTGCCATCCTGTCTGACACTGCAGTGCCACTCCTAGATGGACCAGGTGTTTGTGTCGGCCACTTGGGTCGCTTAGCTTAGTCACACAGCTACCTCATTGCGCCTCTTTTTTTCTTTGCATCATATGCTATTTGGGGACTATTTTTTTGAAGTGCCATCCTGTCTGACACTGCAGTGCCACTCCTAGATGGGGCAGGTGTTTGTGTCAGCCACTTGGGTCGCTTAGCTTAGTCATCCAGTGACCTTGGTGCAAATTTTAGGACTCAAAATAATATTGTGAGGTGTGAGGTGTTCAGAATAGACTGAAAATGAGTGGAAATTATGGTTATTGAGGTTAATAATACTATGGGATCAAAATGACCCCCAAATTCTATGATTTAAGCTGTTTTTGAGGGGTTTTTGTAAAAAAACACCCGAATCCAAAACACACCCGAATCCGATAAAAAAATTTCAGGGAGGTTTTGCCAAAACGCGTCCGAATCCAAAACACGGCCGCGGCACCGAATCCAAAACCAAAACACAAAACCCGAAAAATTTCCGGTGCACATCACTAAAATAAATGTATCATTTCACAGGGGCACTGACATGATGTGAGGAGCGGAATGAAGGCAGCAAGAAGAGTTGGAGCAGGGTCCCTTGGGGACCAAAAAGGGGTCTGGCCACTACACAAATTGGGTCAGGGAAGCAAGATATGCCTATATACTAGATCTCTGACCAATGTAAATTAACGAACAACTATAATTCTAATTTACCATCCTCATCCCATAGCGAAGCATGGGTATTCAGCTAGTATATACTGTATACACCGTATAATGTTTTGTTTCACAGGGACAGAAACATTGAACGGACCACAATTTGGGCATGGGGTTCCTTTCAAGTCAATTGAGTGCCGCCTTAATCTGCTATTACATGAGTGGCCCTAGGAGGGCACCAGGGCATGTTAATATTGTCTAAATTGGGGTGCTGGGCTGCTTATCTTCTATATACAGTATTTTTTCTTGTCTCATTTGTTTGAATTGGTTCTCTATCTACTTTTAGGACTGAAAATCTGAGGTAGTTTAGGCGCATTTCAGCAGAAATATAGAAAATTCGTAAGGGTTCACAAACTTTCAAGCACCACTGTACATTCTAAAGGGGAGGGGCAGACAGAGAGGTGTGACACATATTGGGTAGACAGTGAGCATGGAACAAAGGGTAAGGAGGGGTTAAGGGTAGAGAGATGCCTGGGTTTGATGAAGAAGTGAACTGTGAGAGCACGTTTGGTGTTTGTAGAGCGGTAGAAAGTCTGATGGGAAGAGGTAGAGTATTCCAGAGATAGAGTGCAGCATGTGCAAAATCTTGGAGGTGGCTGAGGGAGGAAGTAATCAATAGACAAATCTACAGTGGTAATAATAATAATAATAATAATAATAATAAAAATTATATAATTTACTAGATCAATCACATTTAATCGCTAGCTAGTTGCTATGGGATAATGCAGATTCACACTTTTAACACTTTAATAGCATTGTTTTAGTATCTTCCCAATCCATCCCATTAAAAACAGTAGGCAATTCGCCTGATACTAATGTCGGGTATATATTATAAAATAACATTGGTCCAATGCAGAGATAATCAGTGGGTCGGGTCGATAATAGTACAGTGTACAGCCATGACCAATCAGTGATGATAGAACCGCATGAAAAAGTTTCCAACATGCCCAACTGATCCGATCATCGGTTGGCCACATCTGGCAATGTATGCACTAACCTCCCTACATTTCGACTGTTCCTTCAAGGGAGGATCACGGAAATGAGAAATATCTGACTTTATATAGCCCAAATAACAGATGGTTTTCAGGCTGTCAGATACTGGGCTAGATGCATCATTGCTTGGAGAGAAATAAAGTACCAACCAATCAGCTCCTAACTACCATGTTACTGGCTGTGTTTGAAAAATGACAGTTAGTAGCATAGGCGTGCACCTGGGGGGTGCCTGGTGCGCACAGGCACCCCCTAATGTCCGGCACCCCCCACACACATGCATACGCCTGTTGCTGCTGCACCGATTCCCGTCTTAGTCTGATGCTGAACTTGAAGGGAGGAGCGCTGCATGCGTCTCTCCTGCCCCTCACTGTGTGTCCCCATCTCCGGTAGTCATTTACAATGTCTCTTGGCTGTCAGCCAATCAGAGCTCGCGGACCGGCTCTTGATTGGATGCCAGCCCGTGAGATTTGATTGGCTCACAAGCTGGCGACATATTTCAATTGGCCACCAGAGACAGCCAGGGACTCAGTGAAGTGAGGCACAGGAGAGATGCGCGCTGTGCTCTCCTGCCCTCAGCGGCAGAGAAGGAAATTGGCGTCACTGGCAACAGAGGAGGGTGAGCACAAATGAGGGCATATGTATCTGGCACCACTGGGGACATTTATGTATCTGGCACCACTGGGTGCATTTATGTATCTGGCGCCACTGGGGGCATATGTATCTGGCACCACTGGGGTCATTTATGTATCTGGCACCACTGGGGGTATATGTATCTGGCACCACTGGGGGCATTTATGAATCTGGCACCACTGGGGGCATATATATCTGGCACCACTGGGGGCATTTATGTATCTGGCACCGCTGGGGGCATTTATGTATCTGGCACCGTTGGGGACATTTGTGTATCTGGCACCTCTGGGTGCATGTGTGTATCTGGCACTGCTGGGGGCAAGTGTTTATCTGGCACTGCTGGGGGCATGTGTGTATCTGGCACTGCTGGGGGCAAGTGTTTATCTGGCACTGCTGGGGGCATGTGTGTATCTGGCACTGCTGGGGGCAAGTGTGTATCTGGCACTGCTGGGGGCAAGTGTGTATCTGGCACTGTTGGGGGCAAGTGTGTATCTGGCACCGCTGGGGGTATTGAGTAAGGTGCACACGCCCAGTAGGCGGTGCTAGACACGCCCAGTAGGTGGTGCCAAACACACCCCTCCGACGGTGCACCCCCTAATAAAATGTTCTGCCTATGGTTAGGAGCAGATTGGCTGGTATTTTATTTCTGGGAAGTCTGGGATTGATCCACATAATTGGAGAGAGCTGCATATTGTAATTTCCCAGTTTGATGCAATAGGAAAATCAGTTTTAGCTACGGGTTGGCGACACTGGCTGCGACCAATAGCCTTCATTACGTGCACCTTAAAAAGGGGGTGTGGCCTCACAGGAAGGGACATGGACTTGTGAGAAGTAACCAATGACATTACTATGGGGGTGTGGTCTCACAGGAAGTCCCCCATTTACATCACTGCAGAGGCATGTCCACCATCCCTGGAGATGCTTGGCTGCTCCCTGAGACTCTGTCTGCCCTTGCTAGCATTGGGCCCGATTCAGTAAGGATTGCAAATTCTGCTATGAACGCATGCTGGGGGCCACCCACCATTCTGACCATCCCCCCTTCCCCCTTGATCAAGCAGAAATTGTGATTGCACTGCAATTTCTGCCTGATCAAAGAAACTAGGGTTGCCTCCTGCTGGAGCAGCTTGGCTGCGACCCCAGGAGGGCCGTCGCCATCTTTCTGATTACAGCGGCTGCATGTGACATCACGCAGCCGCTCCGATCACACCCCCAAAATGCCCCTGTTTGTGCCGTATTGCCCCTCGTTTTGAGGCCATGCCCCTGCAATGCTTTGTATCTGCCTAGGAAATGAAGCATTACGCCCCCCCCCTCCCCCCCGGTGAACGCCTCTGCCTGATTGACAGAAAATGTGGGCACAGGGCGGGCGCTGTGCATGCGCCTGCATCCTTTTTGCAATTTTTGTCAGCCCCTATGTACACTGTATGCTATAGCAGAAGTACAGTATTTATCCTCCTGAAACTGATAGGAAAGCATAATCCTAGCATTTACACTGTGGTTAAATCATTTGTGAACAATTTGCAGTTACAATGCACTATAAGGAATATTTGTAGAAATCAGAGAACTTCTATAACTTTGCAATATTAGTGCTGAAAGGGGGGAAATAAAATAATATGAATACATAGATCTATCAGTAGGTTCAGGTTCCAACTACCCACTTTCTTAAGTGTATCTTTGCCAATCCAGTGAACTCTATTATGTATGGTATATGCTTATAGGTTTCTAATATATATATATATATATATATATATATATATATATATATAGGAAGCACATCCGACAAGCAACGGCACTCAGAGACTGTATATAGTTAATGATGTAGAAAACATGTATTTAAATCCTCACGGCAATCCAAAGTTTCAGGAGGGACCGCCCCTTTGTCAAGGTGATACCTTGACAAGGGGGAGTTATAGCCCAGAAACGTTGGGATTGCTGTGATGATTTACATACACTTTTTCTACATCATTAACTATATACAGTCTCTGAGTGCCACTTCTTGTTAGATGTGCTTCCTATATCCTGTTTCTTGATGGTACTGTGGCAAATTAATAGATAGATAGATAGATAGATAGATAGATGTGTTTATATATATATATATATATATATATATGAAAAAAAGAATAAGGTGATTTTAAGCGACCTGTGGTGTCTAATATTAATATGAGACTCAAAATTTAAAAAAAGGTATTTTAATAAATCTGGTAAGCACCAACAAAAACAAAGTAGAAAATAGCTCTATAACAAAGAGCCAGAAAAATACTAAGACTATGTATAAGACATTTGTTAATATAAAATTAATACAAATTTAAAAATTAAAAATTAGACAAGAGAAAAACACGTCCTAAAAGTAGAAAATTGGACATAAGATCAGCATAAAAAGGTATAAAAATAGAATTCTTAGCTTTTTGAGAGGGTATGTAGCTACATACCCTCTCAAAAAGCTAAGAATTCTATTTTTATACCTTTTTATGCTGATCTTATGTCCAATTTTCTACTTTTAGGACGTGTTTTTCTCTTGTCTAATTTTTAATTTTTAAATTTGTATTAATTTTATATTAACAAATGTCTTATACATAGTCTTAGTATTTTTCTGGCTCTTTGTTATAGAGCTATTTTCTACTTTGTTTTTGTTGGTGCTTACCAGATTTATTAAAATACCTTTTTTTAAATTTTGAGTCTCATATTAATATTAGACACCACAGGTCGCTTAAAATCACCTTATTCTTTTTTTCGTTTACATTGTACATGAAGCACCTTACCAATGCTTCTTTCTTTAAGGTGTAGCTGACGCCCAAGTAATATTAAGGGAGTGTCTAAAAAAAGGAGACTTATTTGTGTTTAAACAACCTGGACTACATTCTAGTATATATTGGTATCGCAGTCAAGCGCCGACAAGCTTTCCCCCACCAATCATATATATATATATATATATATATATATAATGTTTATTTAGACATAAGGAACAAAGTTGGAAAGTTACCTGTCTGTAATCCCTTCAGAGTCTTAATGGGTACTTCAATTGATCACAATGCCTGTGATGGGCTATCAGGATGGCATGGACAAGCAGGTAGCAGTAGTACATCACAGGAAGAACATTGCTCATTTTACCACGTAGCCCCATGGGGTGCATAATAAAATGATTCATGTTTCTCTCCCATGAATATCCATTATGTGCACAGATGTCGTACGTTACTGATAACTGACTTGCTACCTTAGAGAGACAATGATGTGTATACATACTGTATTTAGCCAGATGTCTATTAGACTTCCATGATGTTTTTTAATAAAAATGTAAATACAGTAACTTTTCATAGTCTCTCCAAAACAGGTATATGTACAGAAGTGATATACAGGTAGTGGGAAAATAGTAGATATAGCTGAATGATAATAAGTATATATAAGCATGTGAAATCCCAGCATGATCAGGATAATAAAAATGATGGTCTGCAATTGTTTTCTTTAATTCTGTGGAGCATGGTTGAGAGAGGAAACCTCAGTGAGTTTGGAGGTGTGATTATTGGAACACAGAAGACAGAACTTCATTGATTAAAGCATTATAAGCTTGGTTAAGCATACCTCACAGCTGTCATGACTGTTAGTTTTGTGAACCGGTGTATATGTGTAGTCGGCGCAGGTGACTGGAGGACTATGTGTATAAATGGCTGGTTTTGTGGGAAAACGTGTGATGAAGATGCAAGAAGCAATCCCTGACTGGGAGTCGAACCCAGGTCTCGGCAGCGGGAGCCGTATCCTGACCACTGGATCACCAGGGACTTGGTGTTGATAACAGGATGGTTACTGTATTGGTGAAAATGAGCAAAAAAAAACACAATACTGCCTAATAGCGCCTGAGTAGAATAGAAAGATAGTATTACACTTCCCCTGTGCGCAATCGTACAGGAACTGTGTATTTGCCTTTAAGATTAGAAAGCAAAAGAAAAAGAAAAAACGGCTGTGCTCATGGGAGTGAAAAAATACAGAATAAATTGTAGGAGAGGAGAGCTGACGTTTCTAACAGAGTTTATTAGTGTAATACATTTAAAAGTAGCATCAAAAAGATCCACAATATTGAAATATATAAATATACAAGTTTGCAACACTATAGCACCGTATATAATAAGGTTATATCATCAGTATCCACCCAAGTTGGTAAAAATGTACCTTTGAAAAAGTCACGTGGTGTGTGACGAAACGTCTTAGGACCCTCTTTTCAGAGATTGATAGCCTGAATGGCAGCAACTGGGATTCATCCTGTATGTTTAATGGGGCTTAGGTAAGCTGCAATCTAGGTGCAATTTGCAGAAAAGAAAAGATTGAAACATATATAATAGTGATGAGCGGGTTCGGTTTCTCGGAAACCGAACCCCCCCGAACTTCACCCTTTTTACACGGGTCCAAGCCATACTCGGATTCTCCCGTATGGCTCGGGTAACCCGAGCGCGCCCGAACGTCATCATCCCGCTGTCGGATTCTCGCGAGATTCGGATTCTATATAAGCAGCCGCGCGTCGCTGCCATTTTCACTCGTGCATTGGAAATGTTAGGGAGAGGACATGGCTGGCGTCCTCTCCGTTTATGTTGATGCATTGCAAATATTTTGTGCTTGCTTATTACTTAATTGTGGGGACTGGGGAGCAGCTGTATATAGGAGGAGTACAGTGCAGAGTTTTGCTGACAGTGACCACCAGTAATACGTTGTCTGCCTGAAAAATACTCCATATCTGTGCTCAGTGTGCTGCATATATCTGTGCTCACACTGCTTAATTGTGGGGACTGGGGAGCAGCTGTATTATATAGCAGGAGTACAGTGCAGAGTTTTGCTGACAGTGACCACCAGTATACGTTGTCTGCCTGAAAAACACTCCATATCTGTGCTCAGTGTGCTGCTTTATTGTGGGGACTGGGGACCACCAGTATAATATTATATAGGAGGAGTACAGTGCAGAGTTTTGCTGACCAGTGACCACCAGTATACTATATATAGCAGTACGGTACGGAAGGCCACTGCTGTACCTACCTCTGTGTCGTCATTAAGTATACTATCCATCTACATTCTATACCTGTGGTGCATTTTAGTTTTGCAGTTTGCTGACACAATGACCACCAGTATACTATATATAGCAGTACGGTACGGAAGGCCACTGCTGTACCTACCTCTGTGTCATCATTAAGTATACTATCCATCTACATTCTATACCTGTGGTGCATTTTAGTTTTGCAGTTTGCTGACACAGTGACCACCAGTATACTATATATAGCAGTACGGTACGGAAGGCCACTGCTGTACCTACCTCTGTGTCGTCATTAAGTATACTATCCATCTACATTCTATACCTGTGGTGCATTTTAGTTTTGCAGTCTGCTGACACAGTGACCACCAGTATACTATATATAGCAGTACGGTACGGAAGGCCACTGCTGTACCTACCTCTGTGTCGTCATTAAGTATACTATCCATCTACATTCTATACCTGTGGTGCATTTTAGTTTTGCAGTTTGCTGACACAGTGACCACCAGTATACTATATATAGCAGTACGGTACGGAAGGCCACTGCTGTACCTACCTCTGTGTCGTCATTAAGTATACTATCCATCTACATTCTATACCTGTGGTGCATTTTAGTTTTGCAGTTTGCTGACACAGTGACCACCAGTATACTATATATAGCAGTACGGTACGGAAGGCCACTGCTGTACCTACCTCTGTGTTGTCATTAAGTATACTATCCATCTACATTCTATACCTGTGGTGCATTTTAGTTTTGCAGTTTGCTGACACAGTGACCACCAGTATACTATATATAGCAGTACGGTACGCCAGGCCACTGCTGTACCTACCTCTGTGTCATCATTAAGTATACTATCCATCTACATTCTATACCTGTGGTGCATTTTAGTTTTGCAGATTGCTGACAGTGACCACCAGTATACTATATATAGCAGTACGGTACGGAAGGCCACTGCTGTACCTACCTCTGTGTCGTCATTAAGTATACTATCCATCTACATTCTATACCTGTGGTGCATTTTAGTTTTGCAGTTTGCTGACACAATGACCACCAGTATATAGAGCAGTACGGTACGGAAGGCCACTGCTGTACCTACCTCAGTGTCGTCATTAAGTATACTATCCATCTACATTCTATACCTGTGGTGCATTTTAGTTTTGCAGTTTGCTGACACAGTGACCACCAGTATACTATATATAGCAGTAAGGTACGGAAGGCCACTGCTGTACCTACCTCTGTGTCGTCATTAAGTATACTATCCATCTACATTCTATACCTGTGGTGCATTTTAGTTGTGCGCAGTATATATAGTAGTAGGCCATTGCTATTGATACTGGCATATAATTCCACACATTAAAAAATGGAGAACAAAAATGTGGAGGTTAAAATAGGGAAAGATCAAGATCCACTTCCACCTCGTGCTGAAGCTGCTGCCACTAGTCATGGCTGAGACGATGAAATGCCATCAACGTCGTCTGCCAAGGCTGATGCCCAATGTCATAGTAGAGAGCATGTAAAATCCAAAAAACAAAAGTTCAGTAAAATTACCCAAAAATCAAAATTGAAAGCGTCTGATGAGAAGCGTAAACTTGCCAATATGCCATTTACGACACGGAGTGGCAAGGAACGGCTGAGGCCCTGGCCTATGTTCATGGCTAGTGGTTCAGCTTCACATGAGGATGGAAGCACTCATCCTCCCGCTAGAAAAATGAAAAGACTTAAGCTGGCGAAAGCACAGCAAAGAACTGTGCGTTCTTGTAAATCACAAATCCCCAAGGAGAGTCCAATTGTGTCGGTTGCGATGCCTGACCTTCCCAACATTGGACGGGAAGAGCTTGCGCCTTCCACCATTTGCACGCCCCCTGCATGTGCTGGAAGGAGCACCCGCAGTCCAGTTCCTGATAATCAAATTGAAGATGTCACTGTTGAAGTACACCAGGATGAGGATATGGGTGTTGCTGGCGCTGGGGAGGAAATTGACAAGGAGGATTCTGATGGTGAGGTGGTTTGTTTAAGTCAGGCACCCGGGGAGACACCTGTTGTCCATGGGACGAATATGGCCTTTGACATGCCTGGTCAAAATACAAAAAAAATCAGCTCTTCGGTGTGGAATTATTTCAACAGAAATGCGGACAACAGGTGTCAAGCCGTGTGTTGCCTTTGTCAAGCTGTAAAAAGTAGGGTAAGGACGTTAACCACCTCGGAACATCCTCCCTTATACGTCACCTGCAGCGCATTCATCATAAGTCAGTGACAAGTTCAAAAACTTTGGGTGACAGCGGAAACAGTCCACTGACCACTAAATCCCTTCCTCTTGTAACCAAGCTCCTGCAAACCACACCACCAACTCCCTCAGTGTCAAATTCCTCCTTACCCAGGAAAGCCAATAGTCCTGCAGGCCATGTCACTGGCAAGTCTGACGAGTCCTCTCCTGCCTGGGATTCCTCCGATGCATCCTTGAGTGTAACGCCTACTGCTGCTGGCGCTGCTGTTTTAGCTGCTGGGTGTCGATCGTCATCCCAGAGGGGAAGTCGGAAGACCACTTGTACTACTTCCAGTAAGCAATTGACTGTCCAACAGTCCTTTGCGAGGCAGATGAAATATCACAGCAGTCATCCTGCTGCAAAGCAGATAACTCAGGCCTTGGCAGCCTGGGCGGTGAGAAACGTGGTTCCGGTATCCACCGTTAATTCAGAGGCAACTAGAGACTTGATTGAGGTACTGTGTCCCCGGTACCAAATACCATCTAGGTTCCATTTCTCTAGGCAGGCGATACCAAAAATGTACACAGACCTCAGAAAAAGAGTCATCAGTGTCCTAAAAAATGCAGTTGTACCCAATGTCCACTTAACCACGGACATGTGGACAAGTGGAGCAGGGCAGACTCAGGACTATATGACTGTGACAGCCCACTGGGTAGATGTATTGCCTCCCGCAGCAAGAACAGCAGCGGCGGCACCAGTAGCAGCATCTCGCAAACGCCAACTCGTTCCTAGGCAGGCTACGCTTTGTATCACCGCTTTCCAGATGAGGCACACAGCTGACAACCTCTTACGGAAACCGAGGAAGATCATCGCAGAATGGCTTACCCCAATTGGACTCTCCTGTGGATTTGTGACATCGGACAACGCCAGCAATATTGTGCGTGCATTACATCTGGGCAAATTCCAGCACATCCCATGTTTTGCACATACATTGAATTTGGTGGTGCAGAATTATTTAAAAAACGACAGGGGCATGCAAGAGATGCTGTCGGTGGCCCAAAGAATTGCGGGCCACTTTCGGCATTCAGCCACCGCATACAGAAGACTGGAGCACCACCAAACAGTCCTGAACCTGCCCTGCCATCATCTGAAGCAAGAGGTGGTAACGAGGTGGAATTCAACCCTCTATATGCTTCAGAGGATGGAGGAGCAGCAAAAGGCCATTCAAGCCTATACATCTGCCCACGATATAGGCAAAGGAGGGGGAATGCACCTTACTCAAGCGCAGTGGAGAATGATTTCAACGTTGTGCAAGGTTCTGCAACCCTTTGAACTTGCCACACGTGAAGTCAGTTCAGACACTGCCAGCCTTAGTCAGGTCATTCCCCTCATCAGGCTTTTGCAGAAGAAGCTGGAGACATTGAAGGAGGAGCTAAAACAGAGCAATTCCGCTAGGCATGTGGGACTTGTGGATGGAGCCCTTAATTCGCTTTACCAGGATTCACAGGTGGTCAATCTGTTGAAATCAGAGCACTACATTTTGGCCACCGTGCTCGATCCTAGATTTAAAACCTACGTTGTATCTCTCTTTCCGGCAGACACAAGTCTGCAGAGGTTCAAAGACCTGCTGGTGAGAAAATTGTCAAGTCTAGCGGAACGTGACCCGTCAACATCTCCTCCTTCACTTTCTCCCGCAACTGGGGGTGCGAGGAAAAGGCTAAGAATTCCGAGCCCACCCGCTGGCGGTGATGCAGGGCAGTCTGGAGCGAGTGCTGACATCTGGTCCGGACTGAAGAACATGCCAACGATTACTGACATGTCGTCTACTGTCACTTCATATGATTCTCTCACCATTGAAAGAATGGTGGAGGATTATATGAGTGACCGCATCCAAGTAGGCACGTCAGACAGTCCGTACGTATACTGGCAGGAAAAAGAGGCAATTTGGAGTCCCTTGCACAAACTGGCTTTATTCTACCTAAGTTGCCCTCCCTCCAGTGTTTACTCCGAAAGAGTGCTTAGTGCAGCCGCTCACCTTGTCAGCAATCGGCGTACGGGGTTACTTCCAGAAAATGTGGAGAAGATGATGTTCATCAAAATGAATTATAATCAATTCCTCCGTGGAGACATTCACCAGCAGCAATTGCCTCCACAAAGTACACAGGGACCTGAGATGGTGGATTCCAGTGGGGATGAATTAATAATCTGTGAGGAGGGGGATGTACACAGTGAAAGGGGTGAGGAATCAGAGGATGATGATGAGGTGGAC
Source organism: Pseudophryne corroboree (assembly GCF_028390025.1). Lineage (NCBI taxonomy): Eukaryota > Metazoa > Chordata > Amphibia > Anura > Myobatrachidae > Pseudophryne > Pseudophryne corroboree. The sequence continues at coordinate 296,456,055 of NC_086450.1, read as the reverse complement.
ATCTTGCCTCTGTAGAGCCAGTTTGTGCAAGGAGAGATTGATTGCTTCTTTTTTTGGTGGGGGCCCAAACCAACCAGTCATTTCAGTCACAGTCGTGTGGCAGACCCTGTCGCTGAAATGATGGGTTCGTTAAAGTGTGCATGTCCTGTTTATACAACATAAGGGTGGGTGGGAGGGCCCAAGGACAATTCCATCTTGCACCTCTTTTTTCTTTCATTTGTCTTTGCATCATGTGCTGTTTGGGGACAATGTTTTTTGAAGTGCCATCCTGCCTGACACTGCAGTGCCACTCCTAGATGGGCCAGGTGTTTGTGTCGGCCACTTGTGTCGCTTAGCTTAGTCACACAGCGACCTTGGTGTGCCCCTTTTTTTCTTTGCATCATGTGCTGTTTGGGGACAATTTTTTTGAAGTGCCATCCTGCCTGACACTGCAGTGCCACTCCTAGATGGGCCAGGTGTTTGTGTCGGTCACTTGTGTCGCTTAGCTTAGTCACACAGCGACCTTGGTGCACCTCTTTTTTTCTTTGCATCATGTGCTGTTTGGGGACAATTTTTTTGAAGTGTCATCCTGCCTGACACTGCAGTGCCACTCCTAGATGGGCCAGGTGTTTGTGTCGGCCACTTGTGTCGCTTAGCTTAGCCATCCAGCGACCTCGGTGCAAATTTTAGGACTAAAAATAATATTGTGAGGTTTGAGGTGTTCAGAATAGACTGGAAATGAGTGGAAATTATGGTTATTGAGGTTAATAATACTATGGGATCAAAATGACCCCCAAATTCTATGATTTAAGCTGTTTTTTAGGGTTTTTGAACAAAACACCCAAATCCAAAACACACCCGAATCCGACAAAAAATTTTCGGTGAGGTTTTGCCAAAACGCGTCCGAATCCAATACACGGCCGCGGAACCGAATCCAAAACCAAAACACAAAACCTGAAAAATGTCCGGTGCACATCACTAAATAACTACTTAATGAATTAGAGGCAGACCCAATGTCTTCTCACTTTCATGGCAAATTTAAAACAAGCATAAGGATGACTACAGCATTTTTAAATAGTAAAACAGAAAAATGTAACTTCAGGAAAGGGAAAAAAATGGTAAGTGGTTTCACTTTGACAAAGCTTTTATACACCTCCTTGGTGTCTCATGAGAATGGGGATCTTAAAATAATTGTATTTCCATTATTCTAGTTCAGTGGTTCCCAACCTTGGTCCTCAAGTATCCCCAAAAGTTCATGTTTTACAGGTCACCTAGCAACTGAACAGGTATATTCATTACTCACATTTAAAAGACCCACAGGTGGAGCAAATTATTTCACTTACAATCCTGTGAGGAGACCTGGAAAACATGAACTGTTGGGGGTACTTGAGGACCGAGGTTGGGAACCACTGGTACAAAACCAAAATATTTTATGATGGGCATCTTGTACACTTTGTAAGTGTGCTCTTTGCATCCATGTGTCTGCTTTATTAGGTATTACTGTTCCACTTACAATATTTCATGCTCATATCGTTTCTAAATATCAAGTTGACAATTTGTCATAATTACACAGTAAGGAACTTATACAAGGCATCTGTGGGAAGGTCCTGCTCTGGTACCTACCTGTTCTCTATGACAATACAGCATTTCTGTACTTGACTGTCTGAGAGCTTCTTTTCAGTTTTTAGCACCTTTATTTGATTAAGGGAAGATTACAGTACAGTTCAAGAACATAATTCCACCAAGGACACACCTAGAAGTAGTCAAATTGTTACTAGGGACATTATTAATGATGCTGTTTGTCAAGTGGTTTTGTGAATATTATAATCAGAAAATCATATGGAGTAAGGCTCATAGGTAATCTAGTTGCTGCATTAAGGATAATATTCCCTGTTATTGCTCACCTAAAAGAACCTCTGTCTGCATACATTTTAGATATAGGATGATAATGCATTTCTGTGATGCAGTAATTACCATGCTTTGGCATTAATTCTATAATGCACTTTTTTCCAAATTTCCAGTGACAGACAAAATCTTCAGATGGTAGTAAAAGTAAATTCAGAAATATTTTCTTTAAAAGTGGATAGTAGTGGAGAGTATTAGTTATAATAAATAACCTTTGAGTGCATTCTTCAAATAGCATTTTGGGATTGAGCTTTTTCATTATATTACCATATAATTTAGATTTCAGGACATTCAGATGTGTCCTCATGCACATTTGCTCTAGGATAGCCCAAACTGCATTGTTAGAGTACACTCTCCATTGGGGCTTACAGTACTTGCATATCTAGGTGCAATTAAGTCACAAATCTATGCAACAAAGGTACATACTTTGTACCAATTCCCTGCAACAAAATAAACTTTGTGTCCCTGTTAGATAACACCAGGATAACCACATGACTCCCTATGTCTGACTATGATGGGCTTCATGTATAACAGTCACCATTCCAAAAAATAAGTCCTTTCAGTACTTGAATGCCATCCGAATTTTTGTAAAGATAAGGAATTCAATGTAGATACTAGATGAGCATACAAGGAATGTGCTGTGGTGGGAAATAGAATAATTCAGAGGCTGTAGGCAAATAAACAGTGAAAGGTAATAGCTGCAATGAAGGTGAGGAGTCAGGCAAGCTTAAACCCAGATATATAAACAAAGAGTAACAAGACAGGCACAGGTCAGAGCAGGGGCATGGAACAGACTGAAATATCCAAATGCAGGAACAAGATGGCATATGCTGGCAAGCAGTATTTGTGTTTTCACAGGACAAACAGTAAAAGGGCAGGCTACTTCATGTGGAGCAGAAGCTATAACTGGCAACACACTAAAGCCCTGATTGTGCTTTCATTGTTCAGGGAGCGAATCAGAACCGCAGAACAGAGACCGACCCCTTGCAATTAATTACAGTATACCACAGCTGATTTGCTGTACTTACAGAATCAGGCTCATTGCAATTACTTAGACTGCAGCTGAGTAGCTGCACAAACAAATGATGCATCCCAGCTTCTTAGTAACAGCCAAGACCAACAGACAGTTGGCCACAGAGGGTCCTAATTGCCTTGCAACTGTCTGTACCTATGAGCAGTTGCAGCAGCTCCTAACAAGTTCGATCCCCCAGCATTTTCGTGTTTGAGTACCCAAGGAAATTAACTTGTGCTTGTACTTTCTTAGAATCTAGAATCTTTTCCACAATGTATTCTTGATGCCCATCAATCAGAACAGGAGGAGGCTTTTTTGAATGCAAGAAAATGGATTTCTTGGAAATGACAAATGGTTAAATAGAGAGCAATGAAAAGTATTGTAAATCATTAAGGATCTGATAAGTATCAAACAGAAGGCAACTGAAGCCACTTGTTTTAGTTTCTGAAATGGACCAATGTATTTAGTACCAAAAAATTTTGAGGGCTGACAAAGTCTTAAGTTCCAGGTGGAAAACCACACCTTTCTCTTGCCTTGAAAGTACAGGACTTTCTATGTTGATCTGCAAAAGAAAGTGGAGCATAAAGAGACCTTGCTGAGAGCAGACTTTCTTCCAAACCTTCTTGTGTCTCAAGGCAGTGCTGGGAATCTCAGGAAGATTACTGGATTTAAGAGAGGAAAATAGATGCCCATACATACAAAGAAAATGAGATACATTAGTGACAGAATGACAGGCATCGTTGTAGGCAAATTTGGCCAAGGGTAGATATTTCATAAAATTGTTATGACATTTGAAGATGTAACAATGGAAATATTGCTCCAGAGATTGATTAACCCTTTCAGTCTGTCCATTAGAGTGGGGGTGATATGTAGGCTGAGGTTGATACCCAAGTGTATTCAAAATAACTTCCAGAATTGAGCAGCAAATTGGAATCCCCTATCAAAGACAATGTCAAGAGACAATCCATGTGTCAAAGTCAGAAAAATATCTCTACACACACTGCCATATTTGCACCTCACACAGGTCCGTGCTGCGCATGCGTACGCTCTCCCGTGTGTGCGCATACTCACAGTCGCGGGCACCCGCAGGCGCACGGTATGCGTATTTACGGTAGAGTTTATGTAATCGTAGCGTGCGACTCATTCGTTACATATTTTCACTAATAATGTATTTTGTAGATCATGGTCCCTTTGATAGATACTGAAAGTTTAGTTAACATAGCATGTTCCTGAACAGAGAGATCCCTCTTTGTATTGTACGAAGGGTCTAACAGGGGTCATACAGTAGTGTTTGGTACCCATCGGAAGAGTATTTAAATAGCAATATTCCGGTGTTGGTTTGGAGCGGATTAATCGCTCGTGCGAATAGTTATGGACATAAGAAGTTTATGTCCATTTACTATTATTTGTTCTTACTTAGTCATGCGGCGGGAAACCCAGTATCCCACCCACCTGAACAGTTGGAAACAGTCACAGCCCACCTGTATGAATCAACCTATGACCTTTTGTTATAACGCGAAGCCGAATTCCTGTGTCCAATAAACAATGAGATTGTAGGGACCATTGAATTGTATTGTGTGTGGGGCATAAATAGGCAGGCCGACCATATCCAGTGCACTCTCCAACGTTTCTCATTGCTGATAATCGGGAGCTGGATATCGAGGCGCATGCGATCGTTTCCCCTTGTGCGTAAGTGTTTCTCCGCAATCATATTGTCTTGATGTTATTGTGAGCCATCTCTCTCTCTCTCTCTCTTCTATTTCTCCCGTATTTTTCCCTTAATTGTATTGTATTGTATTTCCTGTGTAGTTATCTGGTTAGTTAGTCTATGTTATATTGTAGTGTATGCTTTGTACTGTGATTCTTTTGCAAGTATAATAGTCATTATACATATAATAGGTTTTGGACCCTAAGCCCAGGTATCTGTGTATTTCTTATAGTGTTAAGTATTCCCTGAGCGTCGGTGACGCTCAAGCAGCTTTTTAGTTAATCAGGTTACACCAGGTTGCACTTACACTCTGTCACCACACTAAGGTTTACTGTATATTTCGTTGTTAAAGGTATAGATATAAAGGTTTAACGTTATAAGCGTCTGCACCGCTGGTGATCTCCTCGTGGTCCCGAGCGTCCGCTACGCTATAGCGAATCATTACGTTAGTCGGCAGCCAATAGCGTGCCTGCCTGTGATCTCTGGGCCGTAAGCGAACGTGACGCTTGAGCGTCTCGACTACGGTTGAGCGATCGTTACGCAACTTGCGTACCCTTACGGTACTTCTTACGTAGATAGCGTACAGTGTTCTTAGACCTCTTAAAGTGTTTTATATACGATAAATATTTAGCTTTATCAATTGGGGGCTCGTCCAGTCCTTCACATATCTGCACTAGGTAGATCAGCAGACATTATCCCTCAGCAAAGGGCGGGAGGTTGTATCCCTCGTAGTGCTGACGGGATAAGCGTCTGCTTCGCTTAGGTAAAGGGTGCTGAAGGAATCCGGGAACCGGAGGTAAGAGCAAAACGCTAGTGTCTTTTAAAACTGTTTATTTTTCTATCTTGCGTACACACGCACACATATATATCTGCATTCCTTTTTCATTTGTGTATTTTCGTATATCACTCTCCTGTCTGCCAGTTTTATAGTTGATAAAAGTGCTAAAAGAGATTTGCTGTTATTTCATAATTTAAGAATAGAGGTAATAAAGTTAAAATATAGACAAACACACAGTTTTGCCTGGGAGATAAGGCGAAGTCAGTGTGGTGTGTGGTAGATGATCAAGGATCATCTACATTGATAAAAGTATAAATTGTGTTACGGTGGATCTTTGCTTTGCGTGCACGTGTCCCTAACAAAGACTTGCGTACGCAATCCAAAGGCCGACGCACGCAGCGTATATTACGCAACGGAGCGTCCGGTTACGCCCACGTAGCTCAAGTCACGATAAGTTGATTTTTAACGCAAAGCGATAAATAACGCCAAGCGATAAATAACGCAAAGCGGTAAATAACGCGAGGCGAGAAATAACGCAAGTCTATTTTTGGGTGTCCGAAATTTAAATTAACAGATCCTGCTCCTAATTGGTAACACATCTGGTCTAAAGAAAAATTTCTGCGCAGAAATAGAAATAGAAACAAAAGTGTACATGTGATGAGTGAGTGTTTTTGTATTACATAAGTTTATATAACTTGGAGGTTGAACCAAAAGAAATCACAGAGTACTCGTGAGGAACATACGTGTAAGTGACATGCACGGTGGCTAGGGAGGCATCCTTAGTTAAACATACAATTTGAGCATTAGAGTATAGCGGACCAGGAGGTCGTATAAAACAAGACCAGGAGGTCAGACCAGGAGGTCGTATAGAACAAGACCAGGAGGTCATAGTAGACCAGCAGGTCCAGGTACAGTAAACAAGGAAGTCCGCTATACAGTCCACAGGCACAACACCGAAAAGGGTTGGTGCAACACCCATATAGGCCATACAAGCTCTCGCTGAAGGAATTCGCAGCCGCAATTTTCGATTCCATTGGTCTTTCCGTACATAAGCTTAGTTGCTTGTGTGCTGAACGATTGGACCGCACGTAATTGTGTACAGTAGTTAGTAATCTGACCTAGTACCATTAGAGTAAAGGGGTCACAAACGCTATTTGTACATTCTAACGTGATTTGTGTAATTTTTTATTTTTCCAAAAAGGGAAGTTCGCTGGTCACTCAGGAACTATCTAGCAACCCCACCTTTACTGGAAAGGGTAGTGCTCTTCGGATCACACTCGCATTTTCCAGTAAACAAAGGTTTATAGGTGCCCTGGGTCGAGTGCGCCAGCACCATATCGGTGTGATCAGGTCGCATTGGTCGGCGTGGGCGAGCGAGTGGGGTGCTCGGTAAACTTCACCGTCTGCCTATCGTGAATATTTTGGTTTTCTGTAAGGGTTCGCTGAAGACCCTGATATAGAGATCAGAGGTAGAGCAAGCAACACCTGCAGATTATGGGGGCCAGTTGTTCAGGAAGGGGGCGATCAACCTCGGTTCGGGTTGACTCTGTAAACCGACCAGTAGGATCGGCCAGATACGTAATGTGTGAGAAATATGGAAGTCACACAGAGGTTTTATGTGATGAATGGGAGAGAATGACGGTACATGACGGGGAGAAATTCCCAAGAATAGGTAGCTTCAGCCCAGAAGTGTTACAAAATTTAAGGAGGAGGATATGTCTCATAAAATCAGCAAAGAGACGAATCAAGCATTATGATTATTTGCAGTTGTGGCAACAGGAAGGTGAGATACAGAGAGGTTTGGCTCAGGCGGCGGGATCTGGGTCGGTCAGGAAACTGATAGCCACGGCCCCATCCGCCACCATATATAGCGGGAGAGAAGTTGATTGCGGAGAAAGACGCACTAAGGTGTAACACACAATCACTTAGTAACCATGTAAATGTTAAAGATAATGTTGAACCATTAACCCATGCAAGTATTAACCCGTGCAAGTTGTACCCTGTTTTGAACTTTCCTCAGGAGTGTGATCAAGAAGACGATTCGGCAACAATTTCAGCGCTCTCTCTAGCGGCCACCATATCGGAAACCACAGTAGGAACTGCTCCACCCCCGAGATTAGTAACAAAGGCCCCTAGCGGAGGTATAGGTGAGGTCGTGTCAACGGGTAAGTACGGCACCATACATTATGCTGAAACAATTTCACCACAGGCTGTAGAATCTACACAGAATGAGGTTGTTAGAGTAAATCCTGTTAAGGTAATAGTAGTTCCCAATGGGAAAACAGACTCGTCAGGAGCCACACCCGTTAGGAACATTGCCATGTATTGCCCGTTTACCCGAATGGAATTGAGGACCATAGTGTCTGAATTCCCTGACCCTAGAAAAGATTTAGTTGCTAGCCAAAAATACATCAGGGACCTAGGAAACACTTTAGAGCCCAATAATAAAGATTGGCAGATATTGCTAAGAGCTTGTTTACCCTCCAATGTCGACGCAGCTCAATTCTTAGTTGACTGTGGATTAGATCAGGATGTACCTCTTACAGATGTGTACAACAAAGATAACGTAAAAAGGATAAATTTACAGTTAAAGGAGTATTTCCCAGCCGTTGTTAAATGGAACAAAATATTCTCCATTAAACAAAAGGAGTCAGAAACGGCAGCAGAATATTTTCACCGGGCACTATTAGAAATGGCAAAGTACACTGGTATAGAGGACATTAAGACCAATGCAAACCATCAAGAAGAAGCAGTATCTGTACTAATGGATGGTTTAAAGGAAGCATTAAAGGCAAGGGTACAGACCACGCAACCATGTTGGCGAGGTCTGTCAGTGGCCACTTTGAGAGAGGCTGCTATTGATCACGACCGGAACATCACCAGACACAGGGAGTCACAAGGTGATAAGTTAATGTCAGTAAGTATACAGGCCCTGACCACAAAGCAGCCTGTGGTAATATCACCAAACCCTGTGGGTAAGTCAACTGTGGTAACATGTTATTTTTGTCACAAACAGGGACACTTTGCACGAGACTGTAGATCAAGAAATCGACAAAAGTCTTACCAACCCCCTAGACAACGACACGACACACGACATTGGGATCAGGGTCCACAGAGACGGAGTTATGAGCCACATACAGGGGAAACAAAAAGATATCCCCCGAACAGAGACTGGCATGCCTCTGGTAGTTCCCAGCTATCTCCCTCACAAGTAGTTGCTGCCAGCGGGATTCAGGGAGGTCACCATACCCAATAGGGGTGTGGCCATACCTGTAATCTGCAGCCAGTAAAATTGATTGCAAGCCTTGGAAGTGAACCCGAAATTGCAATTAATGTAGCTGGTAAATCATTAAACTTTCTTGTAGACACAGGGGCGGCCAAGTCAGTGATAAATTCGACAGTGGGCATGAGAACCACTGGTAGGACAATTCCAGCCATGGGAGTAACAGGAGTAGTCCAGCACTACCCTGTTAGCAAACCAGCCGAGATTACAATAGGGCCTTTGCATACCAAGCATTCCTTTTTGCTGGCTGCATCGGCACCAACTAATCTCCTGGGAAGAGACTTACTGTGTAAAATGGGGTGCGTCATTTATTGTACTCCTGAAGGTGTATTCTTGGACATACCTGAGAATCACGCTCAGGAAGTGCGAGACATGTTAGACTCCCCATCAAAATTAATGTCGCATACCATTATGACAAATAGGAATCCATCCCAAGTAGAAGAGATGACATCTCAGATACCAGAGTCACTTTGGACAAAAGACGGACAGGACACTGGATTAATGGCAAACGTAGCTCCAGTAGTTGTACAAGTAAAAGATGGTAGGATAGCTCCAAAAATCCCACAGTACCCTCTGAAGCCAGAGGTGGAGTTAGGAGTTTACCCAGTAATAGAGCGCTTGCTACAACAGGGCATTCTGGTAAGAACATCCAGCACTGCCAATAGTCCCATCTTCCCTGTTAAAAAGAGTGGGGGGAGGGGTTACAGACTAGTGCAGGATCTAAGGGGGATTAACAAAATAGTCGAGTCAGTTCCCCGTAGTGCCAAATCCAGCTGTCATCCTAATGCAAATCCCTCCCACTGCCAAATTTTTCACTGTCATTGACCTCTGCTCCGCTTTCTTTTCGGTACCTCTGCACCCTGACAGCCAATATTTATTCGCATTCACATACAGAGGAGTCCAATACACGTGGACTCGATTACCCCAAGGTTTCATAGATAGTCCAAGTATATTTTCTCAGGCTTTGCATGATTGTTTACAGTCTTTCCAACCAGTGAGTGGATCAGTATTAATACAGTACGTGGATGATCTACTACTGTGTTCTGATTCATTGGAAGCATCCCTGAAGGATACGAAACAGCTCCTGTTTCATCTTTCAGACACAGGACACAAGGTTTCCAAAGACAAGTTGCAATTATGCCAAACTAAGGTAAAATATTTGGGACACTGTTTAACACAAGGACTGAGACACCTGACCGCTGATAGAATTCAAGCAATTAGAGACATGACTCTGCCACAAACCCAGCAACAAATCAGAACATTTTTAGGAATGTGTGGGTATTGCCGTAATTGGATCCCAGGGTTTTCCATTTTAGCATTACCTTTGCAGGAAATGGTCTCCTCAAACAAACCTGATAGGATTTCGCATACAGACGAGTCCGAAACAGCATTTGAGAGACTTAAACAGTGCCTAACGCAGGCACCAGCACTAGGTATGCCAGACTATGGGAAACCCTTTGAACTATACGGAACAGAAAGTGCTGGTTGCGCAGCAGGCGTACTAACCCTAAAGCACGGTGATGCCAGCAGGCCAGTAGCATATTACAGCGCTCAGCTAGACACGGTAGCGCGATCCCTCCCCACATGCTTGCGAAGCGTTGCTGCGATAGCATTGCTAGTGACAAAAAGCGAAGATGTCGTGCTAGGCCACAACCTCACAATCCATACGCCACATGCAGTGTCAGCCTTATTGAATTCTGCCCAAACCAGACACGTATCATCAGCGAGGTTTACAAGATGGGAATTGGCCCTAATGGCCCCCGTAAACATCACCATAAGGAGATGCAGTGCATTAAATCCTGCAACATATCTCCCAGGTGTGCCTGGTCAGGCACAAAGGGTGGAAGGTGAGAGTGATGGGGAAGGAGGATTTAATACAAAGGAAGATACACATGATTGTATGGAATATTTGACCCAAAATTTTACCGCAAGGCCTGACATCAGTGACAACCCACTGGAAGATGCAGAACTCACGTTCTACACGGACGGTAGTTGTCATAGACAGTCAGACTCGGGAGACTTGTGTACTGGATACGCAGTCGTAGATGACCAAGACACCATAGAAGCGGAACCGCTAGGCCCACCTCACTCAGCCCAGGTTGCTGAACTGGTCGCCCTAACCAGAGCATGTGAATTGGCTAAGGGTAAGTCAGCCAATATCTACACCGATTCTAGATACGCCTTCGGGGTAGTCCATGATTTCGGAGCCCTATGGCGCCTCCGAAATTTCATGACGGCAGCTGGTACACCGGTAGCGCATGCAGCTCACATAAAAAGGCTTCTAACAGCGATACAGGAACCCGACAGAGTGGCTGTTATCAAATGTAAAGCACATACATATAGCCAGGACCCAGTATCACTTGGTAACAGCCGAGCAGACGAAGCTGCTAAGTTAGCAGCTGCTACCCCCAGACAGACAGACACAACACAACTGATGGTATTTAAAACCATCAACACACAAAAGTTGTGTGAAATGCAGAATTTGTGTTCCACACAGGAAAAGGCAGTCTGGAAGGCAAAGGGATATGGCCAGGAGTCCTCAGGACTCTGGACGGATGGACATGGTAAACCAGTGGCCCCCAGAGCATATCTTCCATGTCTGGCTGAAGCAGCTCACGGGCTGACTCATCTAGGCAAGGAAGGGATGTGCAAATTGGTAAGAGCATATTGGTGCGCCCCAGGACTCTCCTCTCATGCGAGTAAAAGAGCAATGTCATGCCTTACCTGTTTGAGAAAGAATATTGGAAAGGCAATACCTACAGAACCATCCCATATCCCACCTGCCGGCGGCCCTTTCCAGGTAATACAAATTGACTTTATACAATTACCCCCTTGTCGGAATTTGAAATATGTACTTGTCTGTATAGATGTTTTCTCAAATTGGGTCGAAGCATTTCCTGCGGCTACAAATACCGCTATGTTTACTGCTAAGAAAATTGTGCAGGAATTTGTATGTAGATATGGTATCCCTAGAATAATCGAAAGTGATAGGGGTACCCATTTTACAGGTGATGTCTTTCAAGGAATGTGTAAGTTGATGGGAATTGATAGCAAGCTGCACACTCCGTACCGTCCACAGGCGAGTGCGAAGGTCGAAAGAGTGAACAGCACTATTAAAAATAAATTGAGTAAAGTGATGGCAGAGACAGGATTGACATGGCCAGAAGCTTTACCCATTGTATTGTACAGTATCAGAACCACTCCCAGGTCCCCTCTTAATCTGTCTCCCTTTGAAATCTTGTTTGGTCGACAACCGCATGTCATGATTAACCCTCAGGATGATTTGAAATGTAACAATGAAGTGACTGTAAAGTACTTGATTAACATGAGTAAACAGTTAAGGAATCAAAATGATAATCTGAAGTTGGTGATTCCTGATTTACCAGATAGTAATTGTCATGACATTGAACCTGGGGATTATGTAATGATACGGAATTTTCTACGCTCAGGTTGCCTTATTGACAGATGGGAAGGACCATACCAGGTCTTATTGACTAGCACTACAGCATTGAAGGTTGCTGAGAGAGACTTGGGTTCATTCATCCCACTGCAAGAAGGTTGCTGATCCAGAGAAGTCCCGTGATAAGGAACAGACGGTAGAGGTTGTATCACTGGAGTGTCTGTTCCAGGAGGACTGAGGCGGCACCTGAGCCGTGAAAATCTCAAGACCAAGAGCTGTTGTCGACTCCCCACTCCCTTTTATTGTTTTTCTCCACTTCCCATCCCCTCTCCCTAAAATTTATTTTTCCCCCTTCTCATTCTTCTCCGTTTCCTCCTATAAGATGGACTTGCCCCAAGAGACTGTGATCCGGATTTTCCTGTTAACCATGATGTTGACCAGAGCAGTCTGTTCCGACGAGAGTACCATGGAGGTCGAGAGAGGTTCTGGAATGGGTTCTGATGATAAAGATGGAGGCGTAGTTTTCCAAGATCAACTTAACCAACAAGTAAAGGCGAGTATCAGAAAACGATCCGATAGCATTGACCATAGAAGGAATTGTGAAGGATTGTTAGCTGAAGAAAACTGTATCTGTAGGCTCTGTAACAATGTCATTGAGGATGGGTGCATTAAGAAATGCCAATCCAGTTTTAATATCCATATGGACCGGCATCCATTGAGTGACTATCACTCCTTAGTGGGTAGTGTGTTAAACAAAACAGATTGTTGGGTATGCTCTCAAGTACCTCAGGGTCATAGCAAATCAGGGCTAGTACCATTTCCTTTAACGTTAGGGGAGGTACTTGAGTTAAGTGGTGGGAGACCGGTGGACAGGAGGTTTAACATCTCCAGCCCTCCTAGTTTGAAGCTCCACCAATACCACGTGGATAGGTCCCTATTATGTTTCAACATCTCCAATCCCAGAAAACCGGGAAATTGGGAAGTGTCATGGAGCAACCAAACCATGACCTTTTCGCATAGAGCAGATAGAATGCCTACAGATACAGAGCTTGTACGCCACATAGCCAGTAGAGGAAAATCTTTCCGGTATAGGTACACCTTAGGAAATAGAATTACGAGAGTTGGAGAAGTATCACCAGGATACTGTGCACATATCGTACAACCTGATACGTGTACTAAGCAGATGGAAGAATTAGGGTCAGGAGATTTCACATGGAAGGTGTGTAATATGGTTATGTCCTACTCAGTCCCATATGTTCTCCCCGATGATGCATATTTCATATGCGGGAGAAAGGCGTACAAGTGGCTTGCCCCAAACTCTGAAGGATTGTGTTATATTGGAAAAGTATTGCCTGAAGTAATGACTGTGTCACATGACAAAATGAAAGACATACACCGTGGTGCCCAAGCTCCTTATACTCACACCCACTACGAGCACGTTGTTAAAAGGCACCTGATAGAGAAGACAGAGCATCCGGCCTCTGATCTGATAAGTGAATCCACCGGGATTCAATTCTTAATCGCGTTAGATTTCACCCGCACCGCTAGAGGAGTGCTGAATTATAAATACATATCGGCGCTCGCAAATTTGTTAGATAATATCACTGAAATGTATGATGACACGTTTAGATATACTGGAAGGGAACTTCAAGCTTATAAAACAGAACTGGTACAGCATAGAATGGTTCTTAATTACCTCACAGCAGTGACAGGCGGATATTGTGTTACATTGGCAACACAGTATGGCGTGAAGTGTTGCACGTATATCACGAATAGCACCGAGGATCCGGTCGAGGTCATAGACCAAAAGATGGACGATATTCTCCAATTGAAGTGGGAATTTCGCCGAAAACACAATCTCACTCTTGCTGCTGTAGGTAATGAGCTGACTGGTTGGGTGTCATGGTTGAACCCGCGAAATTGGTTCTCCGGTTTAGGAGACTGGGCTCAAGGAGTCATAATGGATGTTGGGAAGTTTCTCCTATGTATCTTAGGTGTTGTTATATCAATTGGCTTGATATTTAGATGCGGTCAGGCTTTAATGAAGTGCAAAGTACAAGAGTAATGAGTTTGAGGAGTGAGGAAACTGTAATTAACCTGGATTTGATTTATGACCCAACAATAGAAACAATGATGTAATGAAAATGCGATTATACGGTCCGTTTCTTTCACCTGTTTTTCTGGTTTTTTTCTCCAAGATAAAAAGACCCACTTGGACAAGGAAGTTGACGAGACGCTATACAGACAACAGATTGACCAAAGAAGAAGTTTTGACCACTGTAGATACGGACATTTGATGAACTTTGCCATGGATCCCCAGTTTCCCTAGAATTCTTAAACTTACGCTAGCCCAACATTTTTTTGTAAATCTAATGGCATTGACAAAGCTTTTTGCTCGCACCTAATGGGCAAAACAGCGCAAAGAAGACGACTTTCAACTGATACCGAACAAAACTTCAACCGACAGATGTACATTAATCTGACATAGAATACCACTGCATTTTCCATAAGTGTTCTTTATCTTCATCTCTACAACCCTCAGGTAATAACACACATAGTCGATAGGGAATACAGACACAGATATCAGCAACCACATACCTCCCCCATTCATGTATCATCAACTAAAATGTGCTCCCCCATTTTGTTACAACCAAAGCCGAAAAGAGCTCGGTAAAGTTTGACAGCCCATCCACAGACCCGTACCACGGGATAAGAAGGAATTCAAATGTATACTTCGCAATACCTCGAAGCTTGATTTACAACACGTACGGCACGATGATACATGACCCCCCAAACATGGACTCATACACACATGCTTCTGCTATCTCACTAAGGTCATACCCTCTTCCCACCTACTCCTCTCTCCTCCCTTACCCAACCATGGAAATGAATTAACCCCTGACATATATTTTTCTCCTTTTGAAATGTTTTAGAAGGTGGCAGTTATTATTGACTGCCAAAGGGTGGACTGTCAAAGTCAGAAAAATATCTCTACACACACTGCCATATTTGCACCTCACACAGGTCCGTGCTGCGCATGCGTACGCTCTCCCGTGTGTGCGCATACTCACAGTCGCGGGCACCCGCAGGCGCACGGTATGCGTATTTACGGTAGAGTTTATGTAATCGTAGCGTGCGACTCATTCGTTACATATTTTCACTAATAATGTATTTTGTAGATCATGGTCCCTTTGATAGATACTGAAAGTTTAGTTAACATAGCATGTTCCTGAACAGAGAGATCCCTCTTTGTATTGTACGAAGGGTCTAACAGGGGTCATACAGTAGTGTTTGGTACCCATCGGAAGAGTATTTAAATAGCAATATTCCGGTGTTGGTTTGGAGCGGATTAATCGCTCGTGCGAATAGTTATGGACATAAGAAGTTTATGTCCATTTACTATTATTTGTTCTTACTTAGTCATGCGGCGGGAAACCCAGTATCCCACCCACCTGAACAGTTGGAAACAGTCACAGCCCACCTGTATGAATCAACCTATGACCTTTTGTTATAACGCGAAGCCGAATTCCTGTGTCCAATGAACAATGAGATTGTAGGGACCATTGAATTGTATTGTGTGTGGGGCATAAATAGGCAGGCCGACCATATCCAGTGCACTCTCTTCAACGGTTCTCATTGCTGATAATCGGGAGCTGGATATCGAGGCGCATGCGATCGTTTCCCCTTGTGCGTAAGTGTTTCTCCGCAATCATATTGTCTTGATGTTATTGTGAGCCATCTCTCTCTCTCTCTCTCTCTTCTATTTCTCCCGTATTTTTCCCTTAATTGTATTGTATTGTATTTCCTGTGTAGTTATCTGGTTAGTTAGTCTATGTTATATTGTAGTGTATGCTTTGTACTGTGATTCTTTTGCAAGTATAATAGTCATAATACATATAATAGGTTTTGGACCCTACGCCCAGGTATCTGTGTATTTCTTATAGTGTTAAGTATTCCCTGAGCGTCGGTGACGCTCAAGCAGCTTTTTAGTTAATCAGGTTACACCAGGTTGCACTTACACTCTGTCACCACACTAAGGTTTACTGTATATTTCGTTGTTAAAGGTATAGATATAAAGGTTTAACGTTATAAGCGTCTGCACCGCTGGTGATCTCCTCGTGGTCCCGAGCGTCCGCTACGCTATAGCGAATCATTACGTTAGTCGGCAGCCAATAGCGTGCCTGCCTGTGATCTCTGGGCCGTAAGCGAACGTGACGCTTGAGCGTCTCGACTACGGTTGAGCGATCGTTACGCAACTTGCGTACCCTTACGGTACTTCTTACGTAGATAGCGTACAGTGTTCTTAGACCTCTTAAAGTGTTTTATATACGATAAATATTTAGCTTTATCACATGTAATCTGAAGATATGTTGGATGAACAAAGAGGTCAGATCCTTGCAATTGACAGTCTGGTGAGCAGAACAAAATGGGCAAGCTTACTGAAATGATCAGCCATGACCCAGATGGTGGTATTTCCAGAAGCCAATGGTAAATTGATAATGATATCCTTGTGATTCAGTACTGTATAGGTCAAAGGATTTCTAGGAATAGACAGTGACAATTATTGTCCAGAAGTAGCACCTCTGAGTGATTTATCTCTTGCACAAACTTCACATGCCTGAATATATTCCTTCACATCATGAACACTGGAAGGCCACCACACATCACAAGACAGAATTTCCGGGGTCTTGGAAATTATGGAGTGCCCTGAAGCTATGCTTGAAAGAATTTTTAAAGGACAGCACTCTTGAACCACTCTGGAACAAATAATAAAACGGAAGGGGTCTCAGGAGGAGCAGGCACAATGGGTAGATTACAAGTGATTGAGTCATGTTTAAGAAAACTGCTGGACAAGGCATCAGCCTTGAGATTCTTAGAGCCAGATCTGTAGGTGATAGTGACATTGAAAAGAGTGAAGAATAGTGCCCAACGTGCTACTCAAGGGTTGAGTCTCTTGGCTGAATTAATGTAGAGCAGGCTCTTATGATCAGTAATTACAGTAATGGTCTGCCTAGCTCCATCTAGACAGTGTCTCCAGTCTTCAAAGGCACTCTTGATGGCAAGAAGATCATTGTTACGAACATCATAATTGGAGTCAACAGAAGGGAACTTCCAGGAAAGAAAAGAACAAGAGTGCAATTTGTCTTTATAACGATCTCTCTGAGATGGGGTGGCTCACACCCCAACTTCAGAATGGTGCACTTCATTGATGAAAAGCAAAACAGGATTTAGATGACAAAGTACCAGTGATGAGACAAAGGCTTTTTCAAAGTATTCAAAGCTTTGGAAAACCAACATCTACTCCCTTCTTAGTCATACTGTAGCAGTGATGGGAGTTACCAGAAGAATGAGCAAATACACTGCCTATAATAATTATCAAATCTCAAGAATCTCTGAATAGATTTTAAATTAGTAGGAAGGACCCAGTCATGAATGGCTTGCAGTTTACTTGGAACCATGGCAAAGCCATCAGGAGTGACGATGCAACCTGAAAAGGCTACCTGATGACCTTCAAATCTCCATTTCTCCAGCTTGGCAAAAAAAAGATGATTCTGAGTTTTTGAAGGACTTGTTTGACATGGGAGTTATGGAGATCCATGGTGAGTGAATATATCAAGATGTCATCATCAACATACATTAAAACAAATTTCCCAAGGAAATCTCATAAAATGTCATTGGTTAGGTCCTGAAAGATGACCGGGGCATTGCAAGACCAAAAGGCATGACCAAATATTCATAATGCTCTGAGTAT
This sequence comes from Pseudophryne corroboree, assembly GCF_028390025.1. Lineage (NCBI taxonomy): Eukaryota > Metazoa > Chordata > Amphibia > Anura > Myobatrachidae > Pseudophryne > Pseudophryne corroboree. Next base: position 296,438,238 of record NC_086450.1, on the reverse strand, counting down.
GTATTAAAGGCTATCTTCCACTTTTCTCCCTCCTTGATGCATATAAGATTGTAGGCTTCATGGAAATCAATCTTTAAGAGAAGATAGTGGTGCCCCAGAGTTGATCAAATAGACTGATAGTAACAGTAAATGGCAAAGCTGCCTTCTTTCTTGGAGATAAAAAAGAATGCCTCACCAGCAGGGGATTTGAAGGGTCTGATGAACCCTTTACTGAGATCCAGTCCAATCCAGCCTCCCCACCTTTTTCCTCTATATTTGTGTATATATTGTACACTTGAAGGTAAGGTTCCTTCACTCTGGTATTGGCACCCCTCCCATCTGCCGTTAGGTGTTTTATTTAGCACAGGTTCCTATATTGCTGCCCACAGATTAATAAGGGCTCTATTTGAAGGTAAGACTTAAATAAATTTATAATAATATGACAGTATTATAGATGTTAGGGACACATCTAATGAAGTCACCTGGTTGCGGTGCATTGGCCCACATATTTGTGCAAATGTGTGCTAAGAACTTCACTTATACTCAATGGGGGTAATTCCAAGTTGATCGCAGCAGGATTTTGTTAGCAGTTGGGCAAAACCATGTGCACTGCAGGGGAGGCAGATTTAACATGTGCAGAGAGAGTTAGATTTGGGTGTGGTGTGTTCAATCTGCAATCTAATTTGCAGTGTAAAAACAAAGCAGCCAGTATTTACCCTGCACAGAAATAAAATAACCCACCGAAATCTAACTCTTTCTGCACATGTTATATCTGCCTCCCCTGCAGTGCACATGGTTTTGCCCAACTGCAAACAAAAATCCTGCTGCGATCAACTTGGAATTACCCCCAATGTTAATTGTGAGGATTTATCAGAATTGTTTTTACTATCCGTGTTCTTAGTGCTTAGAGTGTACATAAACATTTTTCTTTCTCCTGCATAGTCCTTTTGAACCTGTTTACCTTTTCCAGTGTCAACCTTTCATATGTTGACATTTTTGTCCATGTCAACCATATGGGGGTCAAACTAATGACTGTTGACCTAATAAATGTTGACCTATAGTCTGGATCCCTACTGTAGCTATGCAAAAATGCATAGCTCATATTCTGTATAGTGAGTGTGTAATACAGTATCTATGCAGTAATTACTTTATGATAATAATGGTTGGAACATAGTCACAATACAGTACATATGTTATTGTTAGGGTGTCATAGTGACCGTAAATTTCAGTGAGTAGTGGCATGAAAGTGGAAGCAGTTGTTGACACAGAAAATCATACAATGAATTAAAGTTCTGAGTCAAACATATTTCTATGCCATACCTAATTTGTCCAAAATGTACCTCAGATGTATGTGTATTTTTCCCCATAAAATATGTATTTTCATACTGTGCATATGAGCTTTCATCCATATGTACTGTAAATTTGGTTGCATTTTGCTCTTGTGAACTAATTACATTTAGAGAGGTGGAGAATTATTGCAGGGGAGATGTAAATATAGCGTGGGACAGTAAGAGTGGGTTCCCACATATACATCTCACATAGAGCCACAATAAACATGTATATGTGCCTGTCAGGAGATGTATAACTTGTGGATGTTTGATTCTTGGTGAATACTGTAGCACGCACTTGTTGATTATGATCAGCATCACCTTCTGAATGACTGAGTGCATCTTGAACCCACCCACTGATCCTACTGCATTATTCATTTGGCTACTGCAACCTAATCCCAGTATTTAATTGGTTGGATTTTCTTTTTAAATAATTGCCCCTAAAAAACATGAACTCACCAGGAACACGCTGATGCCTGCAAGTGACAGGCTATTACATTTACCTTGTAGAGTTCTAATTATGTAGATAACTTGTCTGAAGTGATGAAATGTTCTTCAGGAGAATATTGTTAAATCTCTACATTATAATAAATGGATACACGTCAGTGATTGTCACTCTATTGAGGGTAATAATAAGGTAATGTAATTACATGTTGGTTGGTGTGATTCCTTCCACAATAGTTGTACTTACTATGCAGTTATGGAGATAGTGGGCTGATGTAGAGTATTACACCAATTAGTATAGTGTATTTAATATGATATTGCAAATTTAAAAAGTGAATTTCACATTATTGCAGACCTGCATGCATCTGAAGTGTAGATGTCCTTATGACCAGAGCGGCAGATTGTTTGTCTAAATTAGAAATGAGCGGGTTCGGTTCTCAGAGAACCGAACGCTACCGGACTTCACGTCACGATCCCGGATCCGAGTCAGGCTTGGGTTTTCCCGCCTGACTCGGAAACCAGAACTAGGCAAAACGTAATCATCCTGCTTTCGGATTCTCGCGGGGTTTGGATTCCATATAAGGAGCCGCGCGTCCCCGCCATTTTTACTCCGGCATTGGGGAGTGTAGATAGAGGACGTGTCTCTGTTCTCTCAGTGTCCGTGTCTTGTGCTGCATCTGTCCAGTCACAGTGGTTGTGTCCTCTGCTGCCATATGTCCAGTGCAGCTGTATAAGTCCCTTACAGTGTTGCTGTGTTGTGCTACATCAGTTCAGTGGTGGTGTATTGTGCTATAAATCCAGTGATCCTGCTGTATAAGTCCAGTGATCCAGCCGTATAATTACAGTGGTACTGGCATTTAAGTCCAGTCCAGTGATCAGTGGCGTAACTAGAAATTTTCCTCCCCCAAGCCAAAAAATCCTTCGGCGCCCCCCCCCCCCCCCCCCCCATACCCCCCATAATTGGCATTAGTAAAGGGACAAATATGTGCGCGCCACCAAAAAGGGTGTGTGGCTTCGTTAAAATAGGCGTGGCTTCACGTAAAGGGGCGTGGTATTGCAGGAAAAGACTACCTTATACCCCTGTTTTGCAACCTGCACGCCCAGACGTTAGCCACCACAGGAAAGAAAAATTATCCTGATTCATGCCCCTTACATTATTTGTCATTTGTCCTCCTTATAGTAATGCCCAGTATACATTATTCCACATACTGCAATGGCCTTAGCCATTATGCCACACACAATAATGCACATGACACAATATGCACACACTGTAATGCCCCCGACACATTATGCCACACACCGTAATGCCTGTGACACATTATGACAGGAATCGCAATGCCCGTTATACATTATGCTACACACTGCAATGCCCCTGATACATTATAGCACATACAATGTCTGTGACACAGTATGACACACACCACAATGATCCTGAGACATTATACCACATACCACAATGCCCGTGATATAGTATACAACACACCGTAATGCCCGACACATTATGACACACACCGCAATGTCCGTGATACATTATGCCACACACCGTAATGCCCATTACACATTAAGTTCTACAGTAAGGCTTCTAATTACTTTTAAATTACCTGCTCGTTGCCAGGGGTTTTATGCTCTTGGTTCCATGCACGGTGCCAGGGGTTTTCATGCTCAGGGTGTCATGCTCGTTGCCAGGGGTTTCATGCACTGGGTGTCATGCTCGTTGCCAGGGGTTTCATGCACTGGGTGTCATGCTCGTTGCTAGGGGGTAGTGCTTGTTGCTAGGGCCGTGCTCCCAGTGCCACATATGCCCCCAGTGCCAGATCTTCCCCCACAGTGCCAGGTATATGCCCCCAGTGCCAGATCTTCCCCCACAGTGCCAGGTATATGCTCCCAGTGCCAGGTATATGCCCCCAGTGCCAGATCTTCCCCCACAGTGCCAGGTATATGCCCCCAGTGCCAGATCTTCCCCCACAGTGCCAGATATTCCCCCACAGTGCCAGGTATATGCCCCCAGTGCCAGATCTTCCCCCACAGTGCCAGGTATATGCCCCCAGTGCCAGGTATATGCCCCCAGTGCCAGATCTTCCCCCACAGTGCCAGGTATATGCCCCCAGTGCCAGGTATATGCCCCCAGTGCCAGATCTTCCCCCACAGTGCCAGGTATATGCCCCCAGTGCCAGGTATATGCCCCCAGTGCCAGGTATATGCCCCCAGTGCCAGATCTTCCCCCACAGTGCCAGGTATATGCCCCCAGGGCCAGGTATATGCCCCCAGTGCCAGATCTTCCCCCACAGTGCCAGGTATATGCCCCAAGTGCCAGGTATATGCCCCCAGTGCCAGGTATATGCCCCCAGTGCCAGATCTTCCCCACAGTGCCAGGTATATGCCCCCAGTGCCAGATCTTCCCCCACAGTGCCAGGTATATGCCCCCAGTGCCAGGTATATGCCCCCCAGTGCCAGATATTCCCCCACAGTGCCTGCTTCCCCCCCAGTGCCAGGTATATGCCCCCAGTGCCAGGTATATGCCCCCAGTGCCAGATCTTCCCCCACAGTGCCAGGTATATCCCCCAGTGCCAGATCTTCCCCCACAGTGCCAGGTATATGCCCCAAGTGCCAGGTATATGCCCACAGTGCCAGGTATATGCCCCCAGTGCCAGATCTTCCCCACAGTGCCAGGTATATGCCCCCAGTGCCAGATCTTCCCCCACAGTGCCAGGTATATGCCCCCAGTGCCAGGTATATGCCCCCCAGTGCCAGATATTCCCCCACAGTGCCTGCTTCCCCCCCAGTGCCAGGTATATGCCCCCAGTGCCAGGTATATGCCCCCAGTGCCAGATCTTCCCCCACAGTGCCAGGTATATGCCCCCAGTGCCAGGTATATGCCCCCAGTGCCAGGTATATGCCCCCAGTGCCAGATCTTCCCCCACAGTGCCAGGTATATGCCCCCAGTGCCAGGTATATGCCCCCAGTGCCAGATCTTCCCCACAGTGCCAGGTATATGCCCCCAGTGCCAGATCTTCCCCCACAGTGCCAGGTATATGCCCCTAGTGCCAGGTATATGCCCCCAGTGCCAGATCTTCCCCCACAGTGCCAGGTATATGCCCCCAGTGCCTGCTTCCTCCCCCCGCACCTTTGTGTTGGAGTGACACAGAGCGCATAGCGCGCCTCTCCAGTGTCCCTCCTGGCTCTCCCCCGGCCGGTCTAATAAAGGAAGTGCCGGTTCGTGAGCCAATCAGAGCTCACGAACGGCACTTCCTTTATTAGACCGGCTGGGGGAGTGCCAGGAGGGACACGGGAGAGATGCGCTATGCGCTCCATGTCCCTCCTAGTCCTTACAGCAGGGAGGGAGACCGCAGATTGACATGCGGACGCTCGTCCGCATGTCAATCTGTGCAAAGTCAGTGGCACCCCCGCAGCCCCTCGCCCCCAAGCCACCGCGAGGACTGCGGGGGCAGTAGTTACGCCACTGCCAGTGATACTGCCGTATATGTCCAGTGGTCCTGCTGTATATGTCCATTGATACTGCCGTATATGTCCAGTGGTACTGCCGTCTAAATAATCCAGTGATCCTGCTGTATATGTCCATTTATACTGCCGTATATGTCCAGCGGTACTGCTGTATAAATCCAGTGATCCTGCCGTATAATTCCAGTGATCTTGCCATATAATTAGAGTGATCCTATTGCAGGATTTTTAAAAAATGACAGGGATGTGCAGGAGATGCTGTCAGTGGACTGAAAAATTGCGGGCCACTTTCGACATTCAGCCACTGCATGCCACTACTAGACTAGGCCAGGTGGTTGTGTCGCTTAGCTTAGTCATACAGCAACCTCAGTGCTTTTCTTTTTCTTCTTTGCATCATGTGCTGTTTGGGGACTAGTTTTTTAAATCTGCCATTCTGCCTGACACTGTAATGCCACTCCTAGATGGGCCAATTGTTTGTGTCGCTTAGCTTAGTCATACAGCTACCTCATTGCAACTCTTTTACATCTTTGCATCATGTGCTGTTTGGGGCCTTTTTTTATATCTGCTCTCCTGTCTGCCACTGCAGTGCCACTCCTAGATGAGCCAGGTGTTTGTGCCGCACACTTGTGTTGCTTAGCTTAGTCATACAGCCACCTCGGTGCAACCTTTTGGCCTAAAAACAATATTGTGAGGTGTGAGGTGTTCAGAATAGACTGGAAATGAGTGAAAATTAATGTTATTGAGGTTAATACCGTAGGAGCAAAATTACCCACAAATTCTGTGATTTTAGCTGTTTTTATGTTTTTTTCAAAAATCATCCAGATCCAAAACCAAAACCAAAACACGAAAGGGTGGTTTTGGCAAAACCAAGCCAAAACAAGAGCGGGGAATTAGAACCAAAACCAAAACACAAAACACGAAAAATGCCCGCCGCACATCTCTAAATAAATACAGAAGAGTCAGGAAAGACTAGTAGAATAGTGTGTTTTAAAATTATTAAAATATAGGGAACAAATATGATCAAATCTACCACTTGTAATATAACACATAATTCCACAAGAGAATATATAACACAGTAAGTTAATGCAAAGCAAAAACAAATTCCAATAAAAGATTCTGCTTGTATAAACAACTTGTTACATTTGTAGCAAAGTTTAGGTTTTTAAACAAAAACAAAATCTATAATGTTGTCATCCGTGTATAAGTGTTGTGTATTTTTAGTTATATAACATTCTTTTAATCCTATTCTAGCGAGAACTGCAATTAGGCATGCTAAATAAAAATACATTTAAACAATCTTTTTTTTTTCATTTAAGAAATGCCTTTATTACACTTTATTAGAATTATTTTCACTCAGTCTCAGGAGACAAAGAGCAATTTAAAATTGCTTACATCCTTCATAAAAGCTGAAGTAAGCTCTTCTTTTCCGTCTTCTGTAATCTTATTATAGAAAAGTTAGCAAAACTGCTGACTCGGTATTCCAAACATATAATTATACAATTCCAGTGTTTCTCTTTCTGTTGTTTGTGTTGTGCGATATGCCTAATTGTTTCCTCATATTTTATTTATGGTTTCAGAAATGATCTACGGAACACAGTTTAATGCACCTGTCTAATAAGTGTAATTAGGTTACCAGTGATTCACATGGTAGGGTGGCGAGAAATACAAGTTGACAAGCCAAGATCAAAAATAATTAACCTACTTTACTTCACCTTTCCTATCAACTTGCAAATTGCTGATTCTGCAACACACATTACATTTGAAATGAAAACTCATGTACTGTATGGTTCTCTTTTGTTGTTTCAAAAATAGTCCAATATTGTTAAAGTCACTTATTGTTCACATATCAGAAAGTATATCAGCACAATTAAAGGTGGATACTGTACAAATGTCATGTGTTACTATTACACATTTACATGTATAATACTGTATGTTGGATAAAAATGAGGTTGTATTCAAGGGTGTTTTAACTGAGGAGGCCCATGTGCACCCTCTTCCATCAAGGCTCCCTCCTCTGCAACAGACGCCCCACTAGGTGGTACAGGTACAGACTCTATTGTGCTTGCGCAAATCTGAGAGAAATGGCGCAGTGGCCATTTTCCCAGAGATTTTTCTTACTGATTATGCGCAAAACTCCTGGGAAATGGCCACCGCACCATTTACCCAGAGATTTGTGGTTATATGCTGCTGCCGGCAGGGGACCCTGGAGATGTGAGTATTAACAAAATGGGTGCAGAGAGTGTGGTGTGGGCCCCCCTGAATCTCGGGCGCGTGAATGCATCGCACACACTACACCCATTATAGATGTGCCACTTGTTGATTTACTGTACAAGTGCTATGTATAACAAATAAACAAACTGTACTATGTAAAAATTATTGTAATCAACATAATACAAAATAAACTTGTTACCAGTTGGTCTATTGAATGTACATTGATAATAGATGTACTGAACAGAGCGATGATAATGAGGTTATTGAGTGACAATCTGCAGCTCAATATTGATCTAGAAGACTATTGGCGCACTGCATTATACGATTCTGAGCATATTCATGAATGCTGGTGTTGTGGTCCTATGTACAATGGATTGAGAAAAAAAAATCTATGGTACTGTATAATATAACAACATTGGGGTATATTTACTAACATTCGTAATTTTCGGAAAAAGGTCAAAGTTCAATCACGAATGACATCGAAAGTGTAAAACTGCAACTTTTTGAATTTATTACGCCTAATTTACTAAGCTGTCGTATTCGGATTTTTCATTTGTTCCGATGTCGATGTCATTCGTGTTTTTTTCCCGTTTTTTACGGCAGTGATTAGCAAAACACTGCCGACTTTATCACAATGAATCTCGGCCGGATCTGTGTGATCCGTGCTGGGGTTCATTTTTTTTTTTTTTTTAAATAAACACTGTAAAACGGAGAGAAAAAATGCGTGGGGTCCCCCCTCCTAAGCATAACCAGCCTCGGGCTCTTTGAGCCGACCCTGGTTGCAGAAATATGGTGAAAAAAATGACAGGGGTTCCCCCATATTTAAGCAACCAGCATCGGGCTCTGCGCCTGGTCCTGGTTCCAAAAATACGGGGAACAAAAAGAGTAGGGGTCCCCCGTATTTTTAAAACCAGCACCGGGCTCCACTAGCTGGACAGATAATGCCACAGCCGGGGGTCACTTTTATATAGTGCCCTGCGGCCGTGGCATCAAATATCCAACTAGTCACCCCTGGCCGGGGTACCCTGGGGGAGTGGGGACCCCTTCAATCAAGGGGTCCCCCCCCAGCCACCCAAGGGCCAGGGGTGAAGCCCGAGGCTGTCCCCCCCATCCAATTGGCTGCGGATGGGGGCTGATAGCCTTTTGTGAAAATGAAAAGATATTGTTTTTAGTAGCAGTAGTACAAGGCCCAGCAAGCCTCCCCCGCATGCTGGTACTTGGAGAACCACAAGTACCAGCATGCGGCGGAAAAACGGGCCCGCTGGTACCTGTAGTACTACTACTAAAAAAATACCCAAAAAAAGACAAGACACACACACCTTGAAAGTAAAGTTTTATTACATGCATCCACACAAAACATACATACATACTTACCTTATGTTCACACGAGGGTCGGTCCTCTTCTCCAGTAGAATCCATGGGGTACCTGTTGAATAAATTCTACTCACCAGATCCAGGGTCCCAGGCTCCTCGTAGCATCCATTTGTAATCCACGTACTTGAATAAAATAAAAAAACGGAGAGCCGAGCCACGCACTGAAAGGGGACCCATGTTTGCACATGGGCCCCCTTTCCCCGAATGCCAGAAACCCACTCTGACTGATGTCTAAGTGGGTTTCTTCAGCCAATCAGGGAGCGCTACGTTGTAGCACCCTCCTGATCGGCTGTGTGCTCCTGTACTGTCTGACAGGCGGCACACGGCAGTGTTACAATGTATCGCCTATGCGCTCTATTGTAACCAATGGTGGGAACTTTGTAGTCAGCGGTTGACCGAAAGTGACCTCACCGCTGACCACAAAGTTCCCACCATTGGTTATAATGGAGCGCATAGGCGCTACATTGTAACACTGCCGTGTGCCGCCTGTCAGACAGTACAGGAGCACACAGCCGATCAGGAGGGTGCTACAACGTAGCGCTCCCTGATTGGCTGAAGAAACCCACTTAGACATCAGTCAGAGTGGGTTTCTGGCATTCGGGGAAAGGGGGCCCATGTGCAAACATGGGTCCCCTTTCAGTGCGTGGCTCGGCTCTCCGTTTTTTTATTTTATTCAAGTACGTGGATTACAAATGGATGCTACGAGGAGCCTGGGACCCTGGATCTGGTGAGTAGAATTTATTCAACAGGTACCCCATGGATTCTACTGGAGAAGAGGACCGACCCTCGTGTGAACATAAGGTAAGTATGTATGTATGTTTGTGTGGATGCATGTAATAAAACTTTACTTTCAAGGTGTGTGTGTCTTGTCTTTTTTTGGGTATTTTTTTAGTAGTAGTACTACTACAGGTACCAGCGGGCCCGTTTTTCCGCCGCATGCTGGTACTTGTGGTTCTCCAAGTACCAGCATGCGGGGGAGGCTTGCTGGGCCTTGTAGTACTGCTACTAAAAACAATATCTTTTCATTTTCACAAAAGGCTATCAGCCCCCCATCCGCAGCCAATTGGATGGGGGGGGACAGCCTCTGGCTTCACCCCTGGCCCTTGGGTGGCTGGGGGGGGGGACCCCTTGATTGAAGGGGTCCCCACTCCCCCAGGGTACCCCGGCCAGGGGTGACTAGTTGGATATTTGATGCCACGGCCGCAGGGCACTATATAAAAGTGTGTGGCATTATCTGTCCAGCTAGTGGAGCCCGGTGCTGGTTTTAAAAATACGGGGGACCCCTACTCTTTTTGTCCCCCGTATTTTTGGAACCAGGACCAGGCGCAGAGCCCGATGCTGGTTGCTTAAATATGGGGGAACCCCTGTCATTTTTTTCACCATATTTCTGCAACCAGGGTCGGCTCAAAGAGCCCGAGGCTGGTTATGCTTAGGAGGGGGGACCCCACGCAATTTTTTTAAAGAAAATAACCACTTTCCCACCCCTTCCCACTGATATACATGCACGGATCTCATGGATCCCTGCATGCCTATACAATCACGGATTAAAAAAGCAGGTCTGTTTTTTTTTAGCACTTTTTTACGAGTTGTAATTTTTCACGGCAGTGTTTGTTTTTTTTTTGCTTTGCACTTCTTAGTAAATTACCGAGATTCATACTTAAACAGCCGCGTTTTGACCGATGGTGTATTCATTCGCAATTTTTTTCTTGGACTTCCAAAAAATTACGAATGCCCTCATCACTGCCGTGATTATTGCTTAGTAAATTACCGAGATGACACTTTGATGAAAAAACGGCATCTTTGTCAAAATCGGGACCTTAGTAAATATACCCCCTTGTGTTAGAATGAGTCTTCAATCAGAATATTTGTGAGAAATATTATAAAATTACATTTTGTCTATTGATTAATAATTAATAATATTCAGAGGGACAAATGCACCACTAGTAATTGTCCCTATTATGTCAGTAGTAATTATAATCTCAGTGGCATATTAATTGAACCCAATGGGAATTAAGGGAAAGTGTCAATGTGATAATTGATTGCATTAATGAATCTTGTGTCAGTATACTCATCTTAAAATAGCTATAAGCAGGGGAATGGAAACCTGTATTAACAATGTTAATCCACACCACAGCTAATAAAAGAATGGGAAAGCTGCATTGACCACCTAATCATGAAAACAAAAGTATGGGACAAACTACTTTGCTTCACAGATCCCTTAGTATGGACTCCATTATGCAAGGAGTAGTGGTTGGAATGTATAGCAGATGTGAATGTAACATAGAATAAGTACACTACACAACAGGTAACCATAAAGAAAAATAATAGCATAAGTACAAAACATTATTGTAACAACACCACAGTTTGGGTAGTACAAGAAACAAATACTGTAGAATTGCGGAGTAACTCACTGTTGCTACAAGCAGCATGCAGTAGTGAGTGGCAGACGGGGCAAACGCAGGAGTTTTAAGCGGCGTTCCATACATTTTTTATATTCATATAATGTTATTTTTATGTCGCCAACATGCCCCTTAGAAGCCAGTCAGATGTCCCCCATGCCATTCAGATGTCACCCACATGCTGCTTATATGCCCTTCAGATGTCTTCTCTGCACTTATACAACCATCATATAGCCCACATGTCTATTATGATGCCCATGCCCCTTACATGCCCAACAGATGTCTGCCATGCTACTTATATGCCTGTCAGATGTCCCTCACACACCTATTATGTCTGTCAGGTGTCCAACATAGCACTTGTATGCCCATTAGATGTAAAAATAAAACCCTTATATGCCAACTAGATGTGCCCTAAACCCCCTATATGCCCATCAAATCACAATGCCCCTTGTATGCCAATTAGATGTGTGAGATCCTACATTGTACATCCCCGTGACTGTGCCTGATGGCTGGGAGGCATGCAGTCACACCCATGCCCCCAAATCCCCCCCCCCCCCCCCCATACTTACAAAAACTGAGGGCAAAAGAGAGGAGGAGGCTCACACCCATAGTCCACATCAGCATAGCTGCTGCTGGACATACACAGTATCTCTCTAAGCCATCGTACAGCAGAGAGCTCTGCTGATGAAAGCTCTCTGGCTGCAGCAGCTCTGATCATGCCTGCAAATGGCTGCAGCTGTCGTAGAGATTGAGACAAGGCTGAAAAACAAATTTAGTCCATCATGCTGTGTTTTGGGTACTCAGAACACCGACACCCCTCCCCCACCACCACCACCCTGCATGAGCCACTTTCACAGTTGGCTCAAATTTACACACACATAAATTCTGCACTCACTTCACTGTATGGTAAGCAAACAGCATCAAAGTCACTGGAAAGGAGACAAAGGGACAGAGCACTGGTGATATGGATAGTGCTTGGACAGAGGTGAAATTGGTCCGGCCTTCCCTAGGCATAATATTATTAATCTACCCACCTCAAACCCCCCACACCCATCCCCTCATGCTGCCTTCACAACTGCCCTCATCATCTGCTGCGACAGCAGGTAGGCATATCTGCAGAGCCGCTCAGCAGCAGTGTAGACAGCTCTGCATAGACATCATGATGGTGTCACTATTGGCTTAGACTCTGCCCCCTGGTCCCAAAGCTAAAGTCTTCTGGCAAGCAGTAATTAGGCAAGTAGCCACAACTTGTTCAACAAAGCCTGCAATCTCCCCTTCCTCTGCTGGTGAAAAAAGGATCAACTGCTCTGATGTGGGAGACAGAGAGCCTGCCTGTCCGCAGCAGATGGTGGCCCTAGGCACAACTGTCACATGCCTAGTGGGAAATACAAATATGTGCTTGGGGAAGAACAAATGGGAAGAGAGCTCTGCCCATGAGAGTTTACATACTAAAAGGACGGGCTGACCAATGATCACAAGGAGATCATGACATATAGTTTTCTATTAGCATTTCTGGAAGTACAGCTACAAACAAGTCATACCTGTTATATTTGGATACAATGATGTTTGGACAAAGCATACAGTATACAGGGGGAGATCAGTGGTGCTTTTACTGAGGCAAATCAGGACGTAATATCGATGAGATGTGGTCAAATCTCAGCTGCCTCTGTGAGAGAGAGGAAACTCCTACTTCCTGTGATCCTTGCCAGACCCCACTGTGCATCAGACTAGTGATGATTAGCTGTGTCTCACCTCCCAGCTGGCTCCACTGGGCATGCACAAAATCTTGCAACCATCTTAAGATCTCTCTAGCAAACATCAGTAGCTCAAACCCCCAATAGCCGCTGCAGGTATGTACACATATTGGCAGGTAACACCTTATGATATGTGGAGGGAAATAAACAGCAAATGTGTGCTTATCATATATTTTTTAATACATCTAGATGATTTTCCATTGCCATACAATAGTATGATGACTGAAAAATTGTTAGATGTTGCAGATACCTCAGAGAAAAGTGCTTTATCTCTACATTATCTGCTTTCATACATACTGGGGCACCTTGTGTCCAATAGCACTAGTTATAGTGCATTTGACGCTTACCACCTCATCATACATCTCCCCCATAGTTAATTTAAGATTACCACTTTATTACAGTTACAAACTGTCACATGCAATTGACAGACCAAAAGAGAATAGAGTCTGAAAATGAGTCACAATGGAATGGCAGATTCATAAATGAGAAACAATGGTAGCATGTAAAAAGCAAAAAGCCAAGTAGAATGTTAACAATCTCCAAGCCAGGGTAAATATAGCATGTTATAAACAGGTTCAAACATAGACAGAAATATAAATCGACTTGTTAAATTGGCAACTCTGATTATTACAAAAACTAAGAAGCAAAAATATAGGAAAGTGGGACTTGGAAAGAAGGAAGCCAGGTAAGGTGGGGGTGGGGGAGGGTAGAGGCAATGGTCAGTGTTACGAGGTGAAACAGTGGTATCGTCAAAAACATAGAGAAACAGTGAAGGTAATGGGACTAGTCAGGTATCAGCCCTGGTACCAGTGAGTGATCGTCAGCACACAGGGCTTCAAGACAGAAGCTAAGGGTGAGATGAACATAAAGGGGGGGAAGAGATTGATAATGAGAATTGTAAGAGGCAAGTAAACCTATCTACATAATCATTGGACAATGAAAGAAATAGGTTGTTCATACCCATGGGAAGCGAGTTAGAAATGTTTGGAAGAAATGAGGATTGTAAACGGAGCAAATTTACTAGTTTGACAATGTTACTTAGATGTTTCAAAAAGAACCTTAAATAGCCTGCGATGGGCAATGAGGATGGTGGAAAAACCTGAAGGTAGAATCTGAAGGAACCAATTATAAAGTCTGATTAACTTACAGGAAGAAAAAAAAACAATACCTTAAATACAGAAATGTTCAGGCTGCTGCAACCCTCTAAGCGTGTGTGTGAAACCCCTATGAATTGCGTACACGTTGCGTAAGCACACCGTCACGCCGTAAGCACAAAGTAGCTACACGTGCGGCAGAATATACTTTATAACCCCTAACAGGAAAGCAATGCGAAACCAATTGTATATGTAATGTTGTGGTCCAACTCAGCAACAAATATTTACTCAAAAGGGGGTACAACAGAAATACAATCACATAAGAGAAAAGGCTACAATCAATGGATACATACGTTTGTTCGCCTGCGCAACCCAGTTCCGGTCCTCAGTCAATCTGAATAGATGACCTTCATAGAATAGACTGAGGCCAGCCAGGAGGCTTGGCTTTTTTACAATGGTCCAAAGCATGAAACAAAGGAAACTGTAATCTCTTCTTTCATAGGTCAAAGAGCTGGTCATTTACAGTACATGAGGGGTCATAGGTTGGTTTGTACAGGTGGGCGATGCCTAGTCCAGGTGTACTTGCAGATGTCCTCCACTGGGTTCCCGCCAAATTTTAAGAGTACAGTACATACAGTGTGATATTAATAATATATTCCTGCGCATATCTATGTGCAGGAGCGTGCTACTTTCTGCAAATTGCCATCGGAATATTGCCCTTGAAATACTGTACAAATGTATACCAAACACCACCTCCTAACCTAATTCTGTCCCCTCATATCCTGTAAAGTTGAATCCCTCTATTGTTCCATTTCTAAAGTAAATATAACTTGCTGGTGTGGTGCATGTAGTCTATGTGTAATTATGCACTACGTGGATGAAATGTCAGTTATGTCTTTGTGGCTTTTCCATGCGAATGCGTATGCTACCATCTTTACTCATACCACGCGCTAATACGCAGGGCCTCATGAGCCAATGTACACAGCGTGCGGGCATGTGCACGCACGGCAGAACAAGCACGCGCACGGAGGCCACTCTGTGTGGTGTTTGTACTTGATGCATGTGGGTATAATATTTTCGACTTCGACACTGATCTACCGAACCACCAAGAATTACATCAACGCCTGCCACACTTATACTGTACAGCAATCAGCATAACTGCACATTGCAGCACACTGTAACTTCCAACCCTCCAAACAAAAATAATTGGAGTTTGATATTCCATATTCCATGTTCTTAGTATAGCTTTATTCACATATAAAAATATGTAATATCAAACTCCATTTTTTTTTACAGTTACCTCTCATAGAGCACTGTGTATGCTATGAACTTTACATTTTTATCAAGTCACCCACCAGAGATATTACAGGTCAGTTTAGGTGAAAAAAGGAAACACAAACTGTAAAATGTAAGGCAGAAGCTTATTGGCTGGTATTTTATCTCTCACAATTTTATCTTTCTCCGAGCTTTAATAAATAACTCCTTTATTATTTTTCCCCATTTAAGAGTTGAATAGTAATGTATTGGGGATGTAGTAGGAATACCAACATTAAGAATGCTGGTGGGCAGAAGACAGCGCCAGATCCCGACAGCTGACATGCCTAACGTTAGTATGCCAGGGAGCGTTAGGCTGTGGGCAGGGCCGTAACTACCTATGTGTGAAGTGTGCTTTGCACACAGTCACCTCCGATTGGCTGCACTCATCAGATGTCCCCAAAAAAGCTTTGGCGGTTCCTGCAGGTCCCAAGAGGGCTGTTTAATCAATGCATTATCAGTTCCCGGCCCTGGCAAACTCAGCGCTTTCATTCTGGACAGTTGCCATCGGCAAGGTGCCGCTCTGTCTATTCTCCTGTTTTCCACTGTGTTTGTTGTGCAGCATTGCCTGCTTGTGACACGTCACGGCCACACACCCAAGGGGAGGAGCCAACAGAATGAGGAAGGAAGTTACAGCCAGTGGGGGACTGAATTTAATAGATGGTGAGTTGCGTCTGGGGAATGGGGAGTCCTGGTTGTGTTTATGGTGGCAGGCCTGTCGACTGGGTTGAAATATCTTCAGCAAGAGATACAGTAGGTGCAAGTAGAAAAGGGAGAAGTGAGGGGTGAGAGGGGCTGATCTTTTGTGTTACCTTCGGGAGAAGCAGGTGCCGTGTAAGGGTGTGATTTCACTGAGGTAGAAGTGAGAACCAGAACACTGAGGAGAACAACTGCTCATAACAGGTATGATATCCAATCCCATCCTATGTGTTCTCCAAAAAAGACATACTTTAACTATTATATATATATATATATATATTATAAGGGCACGGTCGTGCCCTTATATTAAGGCTGAATCGAACAAACGGAATTCTCCCATAGGGAACTTCTGAGATGGGGGCATGGTGTTTGAAGCGCTACACCTCAAAAGTGATTGGACGTACCGAGCTGAAATTTGGCATGGACGCGTAGAATCGTCACCCGGTGCTGCAGGCCAAATTTCAGGGCAAAATAATAAAAAATGAGGAATTGGGAGTAACCTAAAATTTAAACTGTCAGTTTTTTTCTGCGACTTCCTGGTTGGCTTTTGAGGATGGTTTTCCCATAGTCTATGGAAAGTTTTTTGGGAAGGCATAACTCAGGGTAGAGGACGAATTAAGACTTGGGGTTTGTTTTACTAGATAGAGTATGCCCCAGTGTAGTGCCTTTTGGGGTTGGGGTTTTTCAGAAGGTTACAGTTTTTTTTTAATTAAGTAAAATATGCATCATTATAGAGATAGGGCATTTCAATTTGTTGCGCCTGCGCAGTGGCCGCCGGGAGAGCGAGAGTGAGGGAAGGGGTCTCGTGCAGGCTGAGGAGAGGTTATAAAAGGAGCTGCTGGCGGCGGAAGGAGAGCCAGCGGTACCCTGGGTGTGAGCTTACTGCGTTCTTCTCAAGTCCCTACAGAGCGGAGAGGAGCCGCAGCAGGAGGAATGGCCGGAGCTGCTCCGCAGGAGGAGGAGACATCTGGTCCAGCGCTGAGAAAGGTCCTGACTGACAGCGCTTCCCCCCTTACCTGAAGCGGGATCCGCGGCAGGAGGAGGAGGTACCTGTTGCTGCGCCTCACGGAGGAAGACATCCGGATCAGCAGACAGGAGCACGGCACGGCCTCAGCACGGTAACGGGGTTGGGGAGATAGGAACAGCAGCGGCATCAGCACCCGGGGCTCTATGCACACCCGAGTGACAAGGCCATCTGCATGTGATATGGATTCTGGGTGTCATCACGCCGCGCAGTTCCCGGCACATTCAGCTGACATAGGTGCCCGCCACTCCCCCTGCACCGAGTCACGCTGCTCTCTCGGCCTGGATACCATCACAGTACTAGTTATACCTCAGTCACCCCAGCAGCGAGGTATGTGAGGGCTTGTGTGTACAGCGTGGCAGGCTGCCGGCATCAGGCTGCAGGGCAGCAGCAGATACTCCTAATGGGCGCTATTTGCTCTGTGTCACTGGTTGGAGAAGGATGTGTGGGCACCGCAGGCATCATCACCTCTGGTGTTGGTAACTATTATAGTCTTATGCATTTACCACCACACTGGTTTCTTCCTCGGCTCTGATTCTCCCTTGATCCCCCTCACTGTGACCCTTCCCCTGAGCACCCTCCTTCATAATTGCTATCCCTTGCACCTTTCCTCTCCCCTCGGATCCCCCATACCTCTCCTGCTCTTCCCTACACTGTCCACCTCATGCTCCACAAACTAGTAGCACTAGCACCGGTCCGTGACTCCTCTTCCCTGTGAATTCTGGGCTCTGAGCGTTGGAACACTAATAGGCAATACCCCTAGGAGGTAGACAAGCTGCAGTTATCACCAGGGAATGAGTGAGCTTCCAGACACTTGCTAAAGCAGTGATAAGTGGAAGGTGATAACGCACCAGCCAATCAACTCCTGACAATTTACATATTGGAGCTGATTGGTTGGTGCATTATCACCTTGCACATCACTGCTTTATCACTTCTCCAGGTTTAATACATCTGCCCCACAGTGCGGCTTATCTTATGTTCTGCCAGCGGGTCTAAAAATATTCCATTTCGCTTTTCTCATATGTCCTAGAGGATGCTGGGGACTCCGTAAGGACCATGGGGTATAGACGGGATCTGCAGTAGACATGGGCACACTATAAGACTTTGAATTGGTGTGAACTGGCTCCTCCTTCTATGTCCCTCCTCCAGACTCCAGTTAGATTCTGTGCCCAGGAGTGGCTGGACACACACTAGGGCATACTTGCCTACTTTTGAAAAGTAGTTTCACGGAGATTATAGATCGCAAGCATTGAGGGGGGCGTGTCACATTCCACCCAATGGGCGTGTCTAACTCCACATATGGGCGTATCTACTGTCAATCAAGGGTGTGTCCTGCAGTGGCAGGTGAAAGCCAAAGTACAAAGCTCAGTACTGGCTACACACTGACATCGCAGCTACATTACACAGCAGGACTACACACTGACATCACACCCACATTACACAGCAGAACATAAAACTGACATCACACTTACATCATTATACACATACAGTATATGTGACATATACATTTGACAGACTTTAATCAAGCCCTGGCGATAACTACTGGGGAGGATCTTTTCCAGTGTCAGGGAGGGAGGGGGGGGGGGGGGGGGGCAGAGAAAGTGAGGTAATGAGAAGGGGAGAGAGAGAGGGAGAGAGAGGATGTCAGGGAGAGTGAGGGAATGACAAAGAGAGACGGAAGAGCAAGAGTGTCAGGGATAGAGGGTGAGAGAGAGTGTCAGGGATAGAGAGGGTGAGAGTGTCAGGGATAGAAAGAGAGAGGGGTGAAAGAGAAGGTGTCATTGAGAGAGAGTGTGTCAGGGATAGAAAAATAAGGGGGTGAGAGAGAGTGTTTCACTGATAGAGGGGGGTAGAGAGAGAGGGTGTCAGGGATAGAAAGAAGGGTGAGAGAGTGTGTGTCAAGAATAGAGAGGGAGAAAAAGTGTGCCAGGGATAGAGAGAACGAGAGAGGGGGAGTGTGACTCAGGGATAGAGAGAGAGGGATGAGAGAAAGGGAGGTGAGAGAGGGAAGAGAGAGAAGGGGCTGAGAGGGAGTCAGGGATAGAGAAAGGGGGGTGAGAGAGAGGGAAGAGAGAAAGGGGGTGAGAGACGGTGTCAGGGAGAGAGAGAGAGAGAGAGAGAGAGAGAGAGAGAGAGAGAGAGAGAGGGTGTCAGGAATAGAGAGAGGCAGTGGGAAAGATGGTGTCAGGGAGGGAGAGGGAAGAGAGAGAAGGGGGTGTGAGAGAGAGGGTGTCAGGGAGAGAGAGGGAGGGATGAGAAAAAGGGGGTGAGAGAGTGTCAGGGATAGAGAGAGGGAAGAAAGAGAAGGGGTGAGAGGGTGTCAGGGATAGAGAGATGGGGAAGAGAAAAAAGGGGGTTAGAGGGAGACAGGGATAGAGAGGGTGTCAAGAATAGAGAGAGGGGAGGTAAGAGATAGAGAGTGTCAGGGATAGAGAGAGTAAGGGCTGAGAGAGAAGGTATCACTGATAGAGAGAGGGTGAGAAAGTGAGAGGGTATCAGGGATAGAGAGAGAGGGGTGTGAGAGAGAGAGTGTAAGAGAAAGAGATGGTGCCAGGAATAGAGAGAGAGGGGGTGAGTTGGTGTCAGGGATAGAGAGAGGGGGTGAGAGGGAAGAGAGAGAGGGTGTCAGGGATAGAGAGAGGGTGGTTGAGAGAGAGATGGTGTCAGGAGTAGAGAGAGATGGTGTCAGGGATAGGGAAGGGAGAAGTCTGCAGCTATGAGGGGAGAAAGTGAAAGGCTAAGGAAACAAGCCTCTCTGCAAACAGAGCCTACCCTGCTGGATAATAGGACCTCCGTGGCTCTGCTATGTGTGACTGTTGTGCTGGACATGCTGTCACAGTAGATGCCGGCGTGGACTGGTGGCAGGAGAAGCTCAGGCATCTATCTCCAAGCTGCAAAGTCTCTGCAGCTGCCGGTGTTCTGTAAGGAAAGCATGGTGAGTGATGTGTTACGGGAGTGGGGCCACATGCGTTCCTTCCCACAGTCCTACCAGCTCCGACCCCGTTAATTCCATACTCGCGCATGCGCTGTCCATATTCTATTGGGATGGGGGGAGGGGGGGGCACGCTGTGGAAATCCGGGAGCTGCACTTTAGTTTGCGGGGCAGAGGGGGACACTGGTAAAAAAGCAGGAGCCTCCCACATTTAGGCAAGTCTGCCCAGCAAAAAAAGTACACATATTATATATAAAATATATATGTGTGTAGCAGCGCTGAATGATATACAATTATACTGTAGTAAAAAATAAATATAGATATTTAAACATATAAAACTTTAAAATTTCAATAACACATAATATGCATATGCTCAGGACTCCTATAAACTCCGTACAATTATGCAGGGTCACCCGCTATCATTTGTTCCAATCAATAAGGACAGTTCTTGGAAGAACATTTTAAAGTTTTATATGTTTAAATATATATTTTTTTTTACTACAGTATAATTGTATATCATTCAGCGCTGCTACACAAATATATATTTCATACATATTATGTGAACTTTTTTTCCTGGTTATACTATATAAGAATTGACTACCCTTTATTAGCAGCTGCTTTTGGAAATTTAACCCATATAAGCACCAAACTTTCTTTCCTATTGGATAAGTCTGACCAGCAGCCTCCCTCACACACATTATGCCCCAGCCCTGCACCTAGCAACCTGCCCCACAACTATATGACCCAGCTTGGCACCCAGATTCTTAACCTCCCTCAAACATATATACCTCTGCCCTGCCCCAGTCACCTCAGCTCAGTCTCTCTCTGCCTAAGTCCAGCACTGACTGACTTGGAGCTGGAGGGGGCGGGGCTACCAGCCGGAGTGTGAGAGAAGAGCACCCAGCTGCAGCTATGAAGTTCCGGGGCCTGGCTGGGACTGTACGGAGGATGCTTGGAGGCTGTTCCTGCTCTGGCAGCCGAAGGAAAGGATGTCAGACGCTGGTGAGCAGACACCCTCCCCCCTTCCCATCCCCTCCCTCTCCTTACCCACTGGGGAATGTCAGGGCTCCGGACCGGTGCACAAGCACTTACATATGGGTAACTTCCTCGAAGCTGGGACATCCTCTCCCTGCCGGCTGCTACATTCTGCGCCAGGACCCGCGGCTGCTGTCTCCTCCACAGACTGCCCCGCCTCCCCGGCTTCCTCTGTGCACTGCAGAACGGCCACCGCTACTGACAACTCGCGGTGGCCGGCGCTTAGGTAAGATGACGTCAGACGTCGTGACATCTCCTGTTTAGGTCCCATCCTCAGGTATTCGCACATGCGCGGTCAGTATTTTTCGCACCGAGACCGCAAAATGCGGGAGGGCAAGCAGAGTTTGCGGGGCAGCGGGAGGCTCAATAAAAAAACGGGAGCCTCCCGCTAAATGCGGGAGGGTAGGCAAGCCTGCACTAGGGCAGCTCTACAGAGTTTCTCTAAAGACTTTATTGTTAGGTTTTTTTATTTTCAGGTAGACCTGCTGGCTACAGGCTGCCTGCATCGTGGAACTAAGGGGAGAGAAGTCAGACCTACTTCTTCTTAGTACAAGGGCTCTGCTTCTTAGGCTACTGGACACCATTAGCTCCTGAGGGTTCGATCACTTGGTGCGCCTAGCTGCTTGATCCCGGAGCCGCGCCGTCACCCCACACACAGAAGCCGGAAGAAAGAAGCCGGGTGAGTATTAGAAGAACAGAAGGCTTCAGACGGCAGAAGACTTCAGTAACGGAGTTTCAGCGCAGCAGTAGCGCTGCGCTCCATGCTCCCACACACCAACGGCACTAACAGGGTGCAGGGCGCTGGGGGGGGAGCGCCCTGGGCAGCAGTTACTGAGGGTCTCTTTTACACTGGCAAGAAAGCATATTCGGGGCCCGGGCACCGTGTACGATACCCCCGCAAGTATAAAGCAGCGGTCGCGCTGCGCGCCATTGCTCCCACACTCCAACGGTTTTACATGGGTGCAGGGCACAGGGGGGGGCGCCCTGGTCAGCAATATATATAATAATTGAGTAGGTATACAGTGCGTAGACACTGTGGGGGTCATTCCGAGTTGTTCGCTCGTTATTTTTTTCTCGCAACGGAGCGATTAGTCGCTAATGCGCATGCGCAATGTCCGCAGTGCGACTGCGCCAAGTAAATTTGCTATGCAGTTAGGTATTTTACTCACGGCATTACAAGGTTTTTTCTTCGTTCTGGTGATCGTAATGTGATTGACAGGAAGTGGGTGTTTCTGGGCGGAAACTGGCCGTTTTATGGGTGTGTGCGGAAAAACGCTACCGTTTCTGGGAAAAACGCGGGAGTGGCTGGAGAAACGGAGGAGTGTCTTGGCGAACGCTGGGTGTGTTTGTGATGTCAAACCTGGAACGAAACTGACTGAACTGATCGCAGATGCCGAGTAAGTGTGGAGCTACTCAGAAACTGCTAAGAAGTGTCTATTCGCAATTCTGCTAATCTTTCGTTCGCAATTTTGATAAGCTAAGATTCACTCCCAGTAGGCGGCGGCTTAGCGTGTGCAAAGCTGCTAAAAGCAGCTTGCGAGCGAACAACTCGGAATGACCCCCTGTATACGGTCCCCTGTCTGCATAAAAAACTATATTATAACGGGGCTGAAGCGCGCCAAAAAGGGGCGGGGCTTCGCCCTCACAACAGTGTTCAGCGACATTTTTCTCTCTGTCCCCGCCAAAAATGTGTACAGTGCAAACGAGGGGGGACACAGTGTTTTAGTATTATATTGAGGGAAATATTGCACTATTTTTTAGAAATGGGCATGTAATCATTGTTTTGCATATTTCTCTGTGTGTTCCCTGTCAGATATACCCACTATAGGCCACATGTGTCGACATGCGTGAGTGCTCTGTCACAAACAGCTATGGGGATCACTGTCGGCATCGCCGACGCCTGTTGGTACTTGATACAGTAGATGCAGAGTCAACAGGTCGGTAGTTGTATGCTTGTCAAAAGAAAACACTGTATGGGAGACACAGTAGTATGTGGGTGACCCTGTCGGCACCAACTGTTATTACTGGGTGTAAAGTAACATGCTGTAACTGCCTTATACCTGTATATATATTTATATGTATATGTATGGTACGGTTCCATGGGCCTGTAGCTCGAGTACAGACATGGTAGTATATGTGGGGGAGTGTTATTAAAATTATTTATGTATACTCCCCTCGGACCCCTCAGGGTCACAAGAATGTTATTTTGCCTGGTTACTACTCCCTGCTGTCGACGACTACTGGGTTTTCTGTCGACCATAAGGTTTCCTATTAGATCCACAATTGGGGCATTCAGTACATGGTCATACACATTCAGAACACAGTAATGTCACTAGGGACCCGACGGTTCCAGGCAATCCGCTTATATGTATGTTTTATATATATATATATATATATATATATATATATATATATATATATATATATATATATATAGGATATGTGAATCCGCTTATATGTATGTTATATATATATCAGGATGGAATAGGCGGCACTCCACAGACTGAAGATAAGCGTGGTTACTTTATTGGCCTGTTGCCAATAAAGTAACCACGCTTATCTTCAGTCTGTGTAGTGCCGCCTATTCCATCCTGGTATTTAATGGGAAGCGCTTTTCCATGAGGAGGGCACCCCAGCACTTCACCTCCGTTTATTAGTGTGCCGGACGTCACATTGGACTCTATATATATATATATATATATATATATATATATATATATATATATATATATATATATATATTAGTGATGTGCACCGGCAATTTTTCGGGTTTTGGTTTTGGGTTCGGTTCCGCGGCCGTGTTTTGGGTTCGAACGCGTTTTGGCAAAACCTCACTGAAATTTTTTTGTCGGATTCGGGTGTGTTTTGGATTCGGGTGTTATTTTCAAAAAACCCTAAAAAACAGCTTAAATCATAGAATTTGGGGGTCATTTTGATCCCATAGTATTATTAACCTCAATAACCATAATTTCCACTCATTTTCAGTCTATTCTGAACACCTCACACCTCACAATATTATTTTTAGTCCTAAAATTTGCACCGAGGTCGCTGGATGACTAAGATAAGCGACCCAAGTGGCCGACAAAAACACCTGGCCCATCTAGGAGTGGCACTGCAGTGTCACGCAGGATGGCCCTTCAAAAAAATACTCCCCAAACAGCACATGACGCAAAGAAAAAAAGAGGCGCAATGAGGTAGCTGTGTGACTAAGCTAAGCGACCCAAGTGGCCGACACAAACACCTGGCCCATCTAGGAGTGGCGCTGCAGTGTCACGCAGGATGGCCCTTCAAAAAAATACTCCCCAAACAGCACATGACGCAAAGAAAAAAAGAGGCGCAATGAGGTAGCTGTGTGACTAAGCTAAGCGACCCTAGTGGCCGACACAAACACCTGGCCCATCTAGGAGTGGCACTGCAGTGTCACGCAGGATGGCCCTTTAAAAAAATACTCCCCAAACAGCACATGACGCAAAGAAAAAAAGAGGCGCAATGAGGTAGCTGTGTGACTAAGCTAAGCGACCCAAGTGGCCGACACAAACACCTGGCCCATCTAGGAGTGGCACTGCAGTGTCACGCAGGATGGCCCCATCAAAAAAATACTCCCTAAACAGCACATGACGCAAAAGAAAAAAAGAGGCGCAATGAGGTAGCTATGTGACTAAGATAAGCGACCCAAGTGGCCGACACAAACACCTGGCCCATCTAGGAGTGGCACTGCAGTGTCACGCAGGATGGCCCTTCAAATAAATACTCCCCAAACAGCACATGACGCAAAGAAAAATAGAGGCGCAATGAGGTAGCTGTGTGACTAAGCTAAGCGACCCTAGTGGCCGACACAAACACCTGGCCCATCTAGGAGTGGCACTGCAGTGTCACGCAGGATGGCCCTTCAAATAAATACTCCCCAAACAGCACATGACGCAAAGAAAAATAGAGGCGCAATGAGGTAGCTGTGTGACTAAGCTAAGCGACCCTAGTGGCCGACACAAACACCTGGCCCATCTAGGAGTGGCACTGCAGTGTCACGCAGGATGGCCCTTCAAAAAAAATACTCCCCAAACAGCACATGACGCAAAGAAAAAATGAGGTGCAATGAGGTAGCTGTGTGACTAAGCTAAGCGACCCTAGTGGCCGACACAAACACCTGGCCCATCTAGGAGTGGCACTGCAGTGTCACGCAGGATGGCCCTTTAAAAAAATACTCCCCAAACAGCACATGATGCAAAGAAAAATGAAAGAAAAAAGAGGTGCAAGATGGAATTGTCCTTGGGCCCTCCCACCCACCCTTATGTTGTATAAACAGGACATGCACACTTTAACGAACCCATCATTTCAGCGACAGGGTCTGCCACACGACTGTGACTGAAATGACTGGTTGGTTTGGGCACCCACCAAAAAAGAAGCAATCAATCTCTCCTTGCACAAACTGGCTCTACGGAGGCAAGATGTCAACCTCATCATCATCGTCCGATTCATCACCCCTTTCACTGTGTACATCCCCCTCCTCACAGATTATTAATTCGTCCCCACTGGAATCCACCATCGCAGGTCCCCGTGTACTTTCTGGAGGCAATTGCTGCTGGTGAATGTCTCCACGGAGGAATTGATTATAATTCATTTTAATGAACATCATCTTCTCCACATTTTCTGGAAGTAACCTCGTACGCCGATTGCTGACAAGGTGAGCGGCGGCACTAAACACTCTTACGGAGTACACACTGGAGGGAGGGCAACTTAGGTAGAATAAAGCCAGTTTCTGCAAGGGCCTCCAAATTGCCTCTTTTTCCTGCCAGTATACATACGAACTGTCTGACGTGCCTACTTGGATGCGGTCACTCATATAATCCTCCACCATTATTTCAATGGTGACAGAATCATATGCAGTGACAGTAGACGACATGTCAGTAATCGTTGGCAGGTCCTTCAGTCCGGACCAGATGTCAGCACTCGCTGCAGACTGCCCTGCATCACCGCCAGCGGGTGGGCTCAGAAATCTTAGCCTTTTCCTCGCACCCCCAGTTGCGGGAGAATGTGAAGGAGGAGATGGTGACGGGTCACGTTCCGCTTGACTTGACAATTTTCTCACCAGCAGGTCTTTGAACCCCTGCAGACTTGTGTCTGCCGGAAAGAAAGGTACAACGTAGGTTTTAAATCTAGGATCGAGCACGGTGGCCAAAATGTAGTGCTCTGATTTCAACAGATTGACCACCCGTGAATCCTGGTTAAGCGAATGAAGGGCTCCATCCACAAGTCCCACATGCCTAGCGGAATCACTCTGTTTTAGCTCCTCCTTCAATGCCTCCAGCTTCTTCTGCAAAAGCCTGATGAGGGGAATGACCTAAGTCAGGCTGGCAGTGTCTGAACTGACTTCACGTGTGGCAAGTTCAAAAGGTTGCAGAACCTTGCACAACGTTGAAATCATTCTCCACTGCGCTTGAGACAGGTACATTCCACCTCCTTTGCCTATATCGTGGGCAGATGTATAGGCTTGAATGGCCTTTTGCTGCTCCTCCATCCTCTGAAGCATATAGAGGGTTGAATTCCACCTCGTTACCACCCCTTGCTTCAGATGATGGCAGGGCAGGTTCAGGTGTTTTTGGTGGTGCTCCAGTCTTCTGTACACGGTGCCTGTACGCCGAAAGTGGCCCGCAATTCTTCTGGCCACCGACAGCATCTCTTGCACGCCCCTGTCGTTTTTTAAATAATTCTGCACCACCAAATTCAATGTATGTGTAAAACATGGGACGTGCTGGAATTTGCCCAGATGTAATGCACGCACAATATTGCTGGCGTAGTCCGATGCCACAAATCCCCAGGAGAGTCCAATTGGGGTAAGCCATTCTGCGATGATCTTCCTCAGTTGCCGCAAGAGGTTTTCAGCTGTGTGCGTATTCTGGAAAGCGGTGATACAAAGCGTAGCCTGCTAGGAACGAGTTGGCGTTTGAGAGATGCTGCTACTGGTGCCGCCGCTGCTGTTCTTGCAGCGGGAGGCAATACATCTACCCAGTGGGCTGTCACAGTCATGTAGTCCTGAGTCTGCCCTGCTCCACTTGTCCACATGTCCGTGGTTAAGTGGACATTGGGTACAACTGCATTTTTTAGGACACTGGTGACTCTTTTTCTGACATCTGTGTACATTCTCGGTATCGCCTGCCTAGAGAAATGGAACCTAGATGGTATTTGGTACCGGGGACACAGTACCTCAATCAAGTCTATAGTTGGCTCTGAAGTAACGATGGATACCGGAACCACGTTTCTCACCGCCCAGGCTGCCAAGGCCTCAGTTATCCGCTTTGCAGCAGGATGACTGTTGTGATATTTCATCTTCCTCGCAAAGGACTGTTGGACAGTCAATTGCTTACTGGAAGTAGTACAAGTGGTCTTCCGACTTCCCCTCTGAGATGACCATCGACTCCCAGCAGCAACAACAGCAGCGCCAGCAGCAGTAGGCGTTACACTCAAGGATGCATCGGAGGAATCCCAGGCAGGAGAGGACTCGTCAGACTTGCCAGTGACATGGCCTGCAGGACTATTGGCTTTCCTGGGTAAGGAGGAAATTGACACTGAGGGAGTTGGTGGTGTGGTTTGCGTGAGCTTGGTTACAAGAGGAAGGGATTTACTGGTCAGTGGACTGCTTCCGCTGTCGCCCAAAGTTTTTGAACTTGTCACTGACTTATGATGAATGCGCTGCAGGTGACGTATAAGGGAGGATGTTCCGAGGTGGTTAACGTCCTTACCCCTACTTATTACAGCTTGACAAAGGCAACACACGGCTTGACACCTGTTGTCCGCATTTGTGTTGAAATAATTCCACACCGAAGAGCTGATTTGTTTTGTATTTTGACCAGGCATGTCAATGGCCATATTCCTCCCATGGACAACATGTGTCTCCCTGGGTGCCTGACTTAAACAAACCACCTCACCATCAGAATCCTCTTTGTCAATTTCCTCCCCAGCGCCAGCAACACCCATATCCTCATCCTGGTGTACTTCAACACTGACATCTTCAATTTGACTATCAGGAACTGGACTGCGGGTGCTCCTTCCAGCACTTGCAGGGGGCGTGCAAATGGTGGAAGGCGCAAGCTCTTCCCGTCCAGTGTTGGGAAGGTCAGGCATCGCAACCGACACAATTGGACTCTCCTTGGGTATTTGTGATTTCGAAGAACGCACAGTTCTTTGCTGTGCTTTTGCCAGCTTAAGTCTTTTCATTTTTCTAGCGAGAGGCTGAGTGCTTCCATCCTCATGTGAAGCTGAACCACTAGCCATGAACATAGGCCAGGGCCTCAGCCGTTCCTTGCCACTCCGTGTCGTAAATGGCATATTGGCAAGCTTACGCTTCTCCTCAGACGCTTTTAATTTTGATTTTTGGGTCATTTTTTTACTGATCTTTTGTGTTTTGGATTTTACATGCTCTGTACTATGACATTGGGCATCGGCCTTGGCAGACGACGTTGATGGCATTTCATCGTCTCGGCCATGACTAGTGGCAGCAGCTTCAGCACGAGGTGGAAGTGGATCTTGATCTTTCCCTATTTTTTTAACCTCCACATTTTTGTTCTCCATATTTTAATGCGCACAACTAAAAGACACCACAGGTATACAATGTAGATGGATGGATATACTACTAGTATACTTTATGTATGACGACGAGTGACGACACAGGGGTAGGTACAGCAGTGGCCTACCGTACTGCTATATACAGTATAATGGACCTGGTGGACACTGTCAGCAGACTGCGTTTATAGTATAAAGAAAAAAAGACACCACAGGTATACAATGTAGATGGATGGATATACTACTAGTATACTTTATGTATGACGACGAGTGATGACACAGAGGTAGGTACAGCAGTGGCCTACCGTACTGCTATATACAGTATAATGGACCTGGTGGACACTGTCAGCAGACTGCGTTTATAGTATAAAGAAAAAAAGACACCACAGGTATACAATGTAGATGGATGGATATACTACTAGTATACTTTATGTATGACGACGAGTGACGACAAAGAGGTAGGTACAGCAGTGGCCTACCGTACTGCTATATACAGTATAATGGACCTGGTGGACACTGTCAGCAGACTGCGTTTATAGTATAAAGAAAAAAAGACACCACAGGTATACAATGTAGATGGATGGATATACTACTAGTAT
Source organism: Pseudophryne corroboree (assembly GCF_028390025.1). NCBI lineage: Eukaryota > Metazoa > Chordata > Amphibia > Anura > Myobatrachidae > Pseudophryne > Pseudophryne corroboree. Next base: position 296,409,036 of record NC_086450.1, on the reverse strand, counting down.
ACTTTATGTATGACGACGAGTGACGACACAGAGGTAGGTACAGCAGTGGCCTACCGTACTGCTATATACAGTATAATGGACCTGGTGGACACTGTCAGCAGACTGCGTTTATAGTATAAAGAAAAAAAGACACCACAGGTATACAATGTAGATGGATGGATATACAACTAGTATACTTTATGTATGACGACGAGTGACGACACAGAGGTAGGTACAGCAGTGGCCTACCGTACTGCTATATACAGTATAATGGACCTGGTGGACACTGTCAGCAGACTGCGTTTATAGTATAAAGAAAAAAAGACACCACAGGTATACAATGTAGATGGATGGATATACTACTAGTATACTTTATGTATGACGACGAGTGACGACACAGAGGTAGGTACAGCAGTGGCCTACTGTGCTGCTATATACAGTATTATGGACCTGGTGGACACTGTCAGCAGACTGCGTTTATAGTATAAAGAAAAAAAGACACCACAGGTATACAATGTAGATGGATGGATATACTACTAGTATACTTTATGTATGACGACGAGTGACGACACAGGGGTAGGTACAGCAGTGGCCTACCGTACTGCTATATACAGTATAATGGACCTGGTGGACACTGTCAGCAGACTGCGTTTATAGTATAAAGAAAAAAAGACACCACAGGTATACAATGTAGATGGATGGATATACTACTAGTATACTTTATGTATGACGACGAGTGACGACACAGAGGTAGGTACAGCAGTGGCCTACCGTACTGCTTTATACAGTATAATGGACTTGGTGGACACTGTCAGCAGACTGCGTTTATAGTATAAAGAAAAAAAGACACCACAGGTATACAATGTAGATGGATGGATATACTACTAGTATACTTTATGTATGACGACGAGTGACGACACAGAGGTAGGTACAGCAGTGGCCTACCGTACTGCTATATACAGTATAATGGACCTGGTGGACACTGTCAGCAGACTGCGTTTATAGTATAAAGAAAAAAAGACACCACAGGTATACAATGTAGATGGATGGATATACTACTAGTATACTTTATGTATGACGGCGAGTGACGACACAGAGGTAGGTACAGCAGTGGCCTACCGTACTGCTATATACAGTATAATGGACCTGGTGGACACTGTAAGCAGACTGCGTTTATAGTTTATAAAAAAAAAGACACCACAGGTATACAATGTAGATGGATGGATATACTACTAGTAAACTTTATGTATGACGACGAGTGACGACACAGAGGTAGGTACAGCAGTGGCCTACCGTACTGCTATATACAGTATAATGGACCTGGTGGACACTGTCAGCAGACTGCGTTTATATTATAAAGAAAAAAAGACACCACAGGAGTGTTTTTCAGGCAGACAAACGTATACTGGTGGTCACTGTCAGCAAAACTGTGCACTGTACTCCTGCTATAGCTGCTCCCCAGTCTCCCCCACAATTAAGCAGCGTGAGCACTCAGCACAGTCAGATATATCATGCAGCACACTAAGGCTGAGCACAGATATGGTATGGAGCGTTTTTTTCAGGCAGAGAACGGATAAAAAAAACTAGCAAAACTCTGCACTGTACTCCTCCTGTCCTAACAGCTGCTCCCCAATCCTCCCCACAATAAGCTAAGCAGTAGCAATCAATCAACTAACTCTAAGGCTCTATAACTAAACGGAGAGGACGCCAGCCACGTCCTCTCCCTATCAATCTCAATGCACGTGTGAAAATGGCGATGCGCGGCTGCTTATATAGAATCCGAATCTCGCGAGAATCCGACAGCGGGATGATGACGTTCGGGCGCGCTCGGGTTAGCCGAGCAAGGCGGGAGGATCCGAGTCTGCTCGGACCCGTGTAAAAAGAGTGAAGTTCGGGGGGGGTTCGGTTTCCGAGAAACCGAACCCGCTCATCACTAATATATATATATATATATATATATATATATATATATATATATATATAAGATATGTGTGTATTTGTGTATTACATTATGTATATTCATATTATGATTTATAATAAAAGTATTCCTTCTCATGTGCTGGTCGCTCTGTTGATAAAGCGCTAGGTCGGCCGTGACGAGTTGGTCTCAGATCCTCACAAGGAGTCCGAATGTTGATTCTTTTCCCGCCGTGGATAGAATACTGTGAAAGTCAACTCCTGGTCGACACGGGGCCCTGTCACAAAGGATCGTACACAGGAATCTAAGTGATATTTTATTTCTATGCTTTGGAGTTCTTTGCATACATGCACATGGGGGAGTGTTTATATTCGGAAAGGCATCCAATAGAATTACCCTAGAGAGAGAGGGGATGTTTCTTCTGTTGATTCTTCTCTATAACATTGCAACAGGCTGCCGTGCGACGGCAGGAGGTGTGGCCGAGGGAATGCTGAGGCTGACTCCGAGAGATACTGGAGTTTTTTCCTGGGACGGTATAAAGCTGTTTGGGGATTCCTCTGTTCAGTCAATCTCGGCGGATACCACTGGTAAATCTAACTTCGTGAGTTAGACTCCTTCACAACGGTTGGTGACGCATTCTGTTGTGGGATGCAGTCATTTTAACCGGTTCGATACCGTTCTTTTTTCCCTTTTGGTGCAGATAGTGGAAGGTGAAAAGGTAAGAGTTCTGCCGCCTTGTTAGGTTCGCAGTAGCGGATGTCGTTTTCTGTTTCTACCACATCCATCGCAGGTCGCTGGGTCTATCTGACTGGAGCCCACTCCGGTGGGTACTCGTCTACTACTTTTCAGTCAGTCCGGGAATGGACTTGGACCTGTGAGTTAATTATAGAATCCAAAGGGGACATTCTGGCATTTACAGATGTTTCCCCTCACTGATTTTTCAAATAGATGTTGCCGTTTCTCCTCTGGAAGGGGAGGTAGTACGAGACGCCATACCAGAGTTGCGTCAGGTTCAGGGCATTGTCCTGCTGTCCCTGTTTAAAAAAAAAAAAAAAAAGGAAAACAAAGATTTCTCCTTACGAAGTTAAACTACAGGATGGAATCTCTCAGACCAGGGAGCTCCAGCACGTAAAGATAGAAAGGGGTTTAAATGCGTTTTTCTCCGTATTCAACTTACATGGGTGGATATCCAGGATTATCGTTATTCTGTATTGGGACACTCTCCTGATTAAGGCGAGGTCAGGACACAAGTCGTGCAAATCGTTGTTTTCTCTCTGACTGTTCTTCAACAGAGGGGAAACCTGTTATTCCCAACGACGCAGACGTCGGAGGTGGGTATCAGAGTTGATACGGAACGGTTGAAGTTCTGTGTGTTCCTGTGGAAAGAGGTCTGAGGATCTGGAGTCGGATCAGATTTGCAGTGACAATCCATCAATATGTTCCGTTGATAAAGAAGATGGGTGCGGCCTAAGAGGGTTTTTTTCGGTGAGCTGGTCAAATGCCAGAGTGGTTTTCACGGGGCCAGTTGGAAAGGGGGCCCGGGTCTCACCTGCACATGTGCCGGATTATAATCCTAAGGGCCAGGATATCCGTGCTGCAGTGCACTTTTGAGGATGATTTTCCCATATAGTCTATGGAAAGTTTTTTGGGAAGGCATAACTCAGGATAGAGGACGAATTAAGACTTGGGGTTTGTTTTATTAGATAGATCTTGTCCCAGTGTAGTGCCTTTTGGGGTTAAGGTTTTTCAGAACGTTATAGTTTTTTTTAATTTAGGAAAATATGCCCCATTTTAAAGATAGGACTTTTCAATTTGTTGTGCCTGCGCAGTGGCTGCCAGCATGGGGTGTACGCAGAGAGGCTTCATATGGTTGTACAAATATGGCCGACTTTGAAGCCAGCCCAGACCCCTCGGTAGACTGCCGCACTGCTGAGCCTGAGGCACTAGGCTTACCATAAAGACGGGACCCGCAGCCGCCAGCATTCTCAATTACAGGCACACACAGCAGCTCAGACTGGAGGAGCGGAGCGGGGAGAGAAGGTGCACGGAGGGACCCGCAGCCGCTGGCATTCCCCGTTATACTAATAATGAGTTAGTGACTCATAGTGCACCGAAGCCAGCCGCGAGCAGTAACAATGAGGGAAGCACAGAAATTAAGCAGTATGGTTGGAGGAGACTGACCAGGCTGTCTAATTTCTCTGCGTACCTCATTGTTACTGCCCGTGGCTGGCTTCGGTGCACTGTGAGTGACTAACTCATTATTAGTATAATGGGGAATGCCAGCGGCTCCGGGTCCCTCCGTTCACCTTCTCTCCCCGCTCCGCTCCTCCAGTCTGAGCTGCTGTGTGCCTGTTGCCGCCGGGGACTAGTGTGATGTCAGATCCCCGGTGGGGATATCAATGCTCAAGGGCACATCCAAGTTGTGCGATGCCGAACTTTATACCAGAGCAGACGTGCCGTCCCTGCAGCTACGCCAAACAGGGCGCGCTATCCTGTGCAGAATAAAGGTCCCAGCATCCCAGTTTTTGCTCCCCTGAGTGCGCCTGCTACACCCCTAGAAAGTAACACAGTGATTCCCCAGCGCAGCGATGCATCCAGGGCTCCCAAGCCGCCAGGGTGACTGCTAAGACAGGAGCCTACGGTAGCGCGGTGCTGGCTCACAGCACAGTCTCAGGCAGCATTCTATGCGGGAGGTACGGAGGAGACAGTAAGCCACCAGTGATCCATGAATCAGCTTTCTGTTCCTCGGAGTTGGCCGGGAGACTGGACGCGATTGCACAATAAATGCGAGCCATCAATTATTTCCCCTCATTCAATTCCTGCTCCTGCCCCCTGGTTCTTCCTTCTGCCTCTGACTTGGGCTGGTGCTGTTCTGTGACATTCCTCCCCCTTCTTTGCTGCAACTTGTCCGACATGAGTATCCCTAGCAGCTGCTCCCTCCGAGGGTCTCTTTACGTGTTGCTCGACAGGGGCTCCCCCCCCTCCCGCTGTGAGTCCGGCCACCCCCCTCCTCCCGCTGTGCGTCCAGCCACCCCCCCTCCTCCCGCTGTGCGTCCGGCCACCCCCCCCCCCCTTCCCCTCCCGCTTTGTGTCCGGTCACCCCCCTCCTCCTCCCACTGTGTGTCCGGCCACCCCCCTCCTCCCGCTGTGCGTCCGGCCACCCCCCCCCCTCCCTTGCCCTCCCGCTATGTGTCCGGCCAGCCCTCCTCCTCCTGCTGTGTCCTTCCCATGCTGTATCTGCAGTGCACTCTACCAGGCACAGAGTCTCCACTGCCCGGCACTGCAGTGTGACACAGCCGCACTCTGCCACCATCACAATGAAGAGCGAGAGAGCTAGAACAAGCACCCACTACATCACTAGATTCGAACACCGGAAGTCCTAGGACATCGAGACACAGTACCGGTAGCGCAGCACTGGGTGAGTTCTGACAGCACCCCCTACCACCCCCCGCGCTGTGTGCCCGGCTCCCACCCCTCCTGCTGTATGTCCGGCCACCCTCCTCCCCCCGCTGTGTGTCCGCCCCCCCCCCCTGTTCTGTGTGCCCGGCTCCCCCGCTCCTGTCCTCGTTCTGTGTGCCCGGCTCCCCCGCACCTGTCCTCGTTCTGGGTGCACGGTTCCCCCGCTCCACCCACCCGTGCTGAGTTCTCGGCTCCCCTGCTTCTCCCCCTGTGCTTTGTGACCGGCTCCACCCTCCGAGCTGTGTGCCTGGCGTACCCACTGATCCTCCCTGCAGCCGCCCGGATATGTTCATTGACAGCCCTCCGCCTTTGACTGCCTCCCCTCTCTGTCTGTGTACCCAGCGCCTGGGATCACTCTAAAGAGGGATGGTCATCAGTGTACTCCTCCATGCCTGTTGCTGCTCCTTCTCACCAGGTGAGTGCTGCCCAGATTGTTGCAAGTCGCCCCCCAGTACAGTCCCCTATGCCCTGCGTTTTGTCCCATACAGCCCCCTGCGTGTCACCCCCCCAGTACAGTCCTCTGCAACCTGCATGTAACCCCCCGTACAGTCCCCTGCACCCTGCATGCTTCCCCACATACAGTCCCCTGCGCCATTCATGTCTCCCCTCCTGTACGGCCCCCTGTGCTCTGTGTTTCACCCCCTTCAGTACAGTCCCCTGCATCCTACATGTCGCCCTGCATGTCCCTTTCCCCCGGTACTGACCTCTGCACCCTGCATGTTGCTTTCCCCAGTACTGTCCCCTGTGCCCTGCATGTCACCCCCCTGTACAGTCCCCTGCATGTTGCCCCCAGTAAGTCCCCTGCTCCCTGTGTGTTGCCCTCTGTACAATCCCCTGCTCTTTGCGTGTCACTACCCACATAAAGTCCCCTGCGCCCTGCGTTACGCTCCTTCGTACAGTCCCTGTGTGTTGCCCCACCATACAGTACTCTGCGTGTTGGCCAACCCTATACAGTCCCGTGCGCCCTGTATGTTGCCCCCATACAGTTCCTTGCACCCTAGGTGTAGCTCCCCATACAGTCCTCTGCTCCCTGCGTGTCGTCCCCCCTTACACAGTTCTTTGCAGCCAGCGTGGCCCGCTTTATGGTACAGTCCCCTGCACCCTGCGTGTTGCTTTCCCCATGTCCTGTGCCCTGCGTGTTGTTTTCCTCGGCACTGTCCCTTGCGTGCCACCCCCCCTCCCTTACACGTACAGTCCTCTACGTCCTGACTGTCACCCAAACCCCGTACACTCTCCTGCGTTTTGTCCCCCCACCCGTACAGTACCCTGCATGTTGTTTTCACCCAGTCCTGTGCCCTGCGTGTCCCTTTCCCCTGGTACAGTCCCCTACACCCTATGTGTGTCAGTCCCACCGTACAGTCCCCTGCATGTTGCCCACCCCTATACAGTCAGCACCCTGCGTGTCAACCCCTTCAGTACAGTCCCTTGTGCTCTGTGTTGCGCCCATCAGTACAGTCCCCTGCACACTGCGTGTTCCTTTCCTCCGGTACTGTCCCCTGCGCCCTGATGTCACCCCCCCCCCGTACAGTACCCTGAGCCCTGCATGTCACCTCCTGTACAGTCCCCTGTGCTCTGCGTGTCACCTCCCCCGTATAGTCGCCATGTGCCCTGCATTACCCCCTCCCTGTAAAATCCCCTGCGCCCTCCGTGTTGCCCCATGTACAATCCCATGCACCCTGCGTGTCAGTCCCCGCATAGTCCCCTGTACCCTGAGTGTCGCTTTCCTCTGGTACTGTCCCCTGCACCCTGCGTGTACAATCCCCTGCGCCCTGCATGTCGCCCCCCCCTTCAGTACAGTCCCCTGCGTGTTGCTTTACCCGATACTGTCCCCTGCGTCCTTCAAGTCCCCCCCGTATAGTCCTCTGCATCCTGCAGGTCGCCCTACCACCGTACATTCCCGTGTATGTTGCCCCCACACTCGTACAGTCCCCTGCACCCTCTCTGTCGCCGCTCCCCCCCCCTTGTACAGTCCCTTGGCCCTGCATGTTGCCCTACTTACAGTACCCTACGCCCTGCATGTTGCCCTACTTACAGTACCCTACGCCCTTTATGTTGCCCTCACTGTGCAGTCCCCTGCACCCTGCGTGTCGACCCCCTCAGTACAGTCTCCTGCAACCAGCGTGTCGCTTACACCCATTACTGTCCCCTGCACCTGCGTGTCACCACCCCGTACAGTCCCCTGCATCCTGCATCTTGCGAGTCACCCCTCCCTAACAGTCGTCTGCACCCTGTATGTCGACCCTGTGTGTTGTCCCCCTGTATAGTCCCATGCGCCCTGTGCATTTCCCCACTGTATAGTCCCTGCGCCATATGTGTCGTCCCCCTGTATAGTCCCCTGTGCCCTGAGTGTCGATCCCCGTACAGTCCTGTGCCTGTGTGCCGCCCCCCGTCCAGTCCCTGCGCCTTGCTTGTTGCCCCCTTCAGTACAGTCCCCTGTGCCCTGAGTGTTGCTTTCCACTATATATATATATATATATATATATATATATATATATATATATATATAAAAATAAGTAGTATTTGTATTCGGCACTCATGAAATAAACATCACAGTCAGCTTCCCCGGTGCCCTCTAAATCAACTTGGTTGAAGATATAAGCACAATGAAGCGGCACTCCAGGACTTAATACAAATAAACAGGTCCAGTCTCCCGAATCGGGAGACTGGACCCATTTATTTGAATTAAGTCCTAGAGTGCCGCTTCATTGTGCTTATATATATATATATATATATATATATATAAACTTGGAGATGCGGCACTCTGGTTCACTTAAGAAGCGACAAACGGGTGTGGAGTCCCAAATATAAGTCAACGTTTCAATATTTATTTATTGGTAGCAAATTCAAGGAGCGCATGGGCAACCATAGGGCTGCTATACGAGCAGCGATCACCTCGGGTACGAGTGATCAACCCGTTGCCCGTCATTTTGCACTTTTTAAACATCCTCTCGCAAGTCTCCGGTACCGTATGATCGATACGGTCCCTATTAATATTAGAGGGGGCAATAGATCCTTACAATTATTGCGCTGTGAAGCGCAATGGATCCACCGTCTTGATTTTTCTTTGTTTTGTAATAATCGCTAAGGGAGAGTCCATGCAGATAAAAATCTACCTCCTTCTTTTTCAGCCGGAGAAGGTCTCTATAAATTAATTCCGGTGCCATGGCTTCAACTTCATCTTTAACTCCTTTATTATATAAGATAGCATCCACTTCTGATTCTGAGAAAGTGTGGATTTCACCTGCCGGATAGCAAAACTGTAGTGCCGGAGTCTCAGCCTCCACGTCGTCTACCATAGTAGCCATAGTAAATTAACGGTAAAGTGCCAAGTGCCTTTCACTGTCTCCACCTAATCTGGTGCCAATTACCAAAAAGTGCAAGTGCTGGAAATGTTCAAAAGTGCACACAATACGTATATTAAACGAGCGGCTAGGCCATATATTGCTTAATGGCCAAATTGCATATACCGCCCGCAATAAAAGTCTAAAAGCAACCACAACTTGTTTAAAACAGGTTTCAGCAACACATCCATATGATGATTAAATAGCCGTAGGGTGCCGTGACAAGGCATTCATTTCCACAATGGATGCCTGTATACACAACTCATGTCAGTCTGGCACTCCCTTCAACGGAAAAATATCACCTGCACCGGTGCCTTCATAAACGTGAAGATACAAACTTGGAGATGCGGCACTCTGGTTCACTTAAGAAGCGACAAACGGGTGTGGAGTCCCAAATATAAGTCAACGTTTCAATATTTATTTATATTGTCATCAGGATACAAATATACATAAAAACAAACATACCTTTATACAGGTCCATCACCACGTGAATGCCGGCATCGGAGCGGGACTGCACCCCCGCCCCTTTGCTGCGCTGAAAACAGACGTCATAGACATGAGCCCATTGAGTCCTCGTGTTATCACCATGACAACCAAACTAAGTATAGAGACATAGAACGCACTATAATTACATAAATAGTAATACCTTAGTAATACTATTATAAACCCTAATTCACCCAGACCTTGTATGGGGGATATATATAGACAAATTTCAAAACAGAAAAAGAACAAATGGGAGATGTTTTTTGTCACCCCCAATCAGGAAAACAATTTTTTATTAGACATCACTTCACATGTAATTCTTCGTTTGTAATTTACCAAATAATCTGCCCTTGCGGCTTATCATATATTGGTAAAACCGAGAGCAAATTCAAGGAGCGCATGGGCAACCATAGGGCTGCTATACGAGCAGCGATCACCTCGGGTACGAGTGATCAACCCGTTGCCCGTCATTTTGCACTTTTTAAACATCCTCTCGCAAGTCTCCGGTACCGTATGATCGATACGGTCCCTATTAATATTAGAGGGGGCAATAGATCCTTACAATTATTGCGCTGTGAAGCGCAATGGATCCACCGTCTTGATGTAATGGCCCCTAAGGGACTTAATGAAAGTATAGCCTATGCAGCATTACGGTAATGTTTTATTATATATTTGTTCTTTTTCTGTTTTGAAATTTGTCTATATATATCCCCCATACAAGGTCTGGGTGAATTAGGGTTTATAATAGTATTACTAAGGTATTACTATTTATGTAATTATAGTGCGTTCTATGTCTCTATACTTAGTTTGGTTGTCATGGTGATAACACGAGGACTCAATGGGCTCATGTCTATGACGTCTGTTTTCAGCGCAGCAAAGGGGCGGGGGTGCAGTCCCGCTCCGATGCCGGCATTCACGTGGTGATGGACCTGTATAAAGGTATGTTTGTTTTTATGTATATTTGTATCCTGATGACAATATAAATAAATATTGAAACGTTGACTTATATTTGGGACTCCACACCCGTTTGTCGCTTCTTAAGTGAACCAGAGTGCCGCATCTCCAAGTTTGTATCTTCACGTTTATGAAGGCACCGGTGCAGGTGATATTTTTCCGTTGAAGGGAGTGCCAGACTGACATGAGTTGTGTATATATATATATATATATATATATATATATATACAAAACAGATACTCTCCCTTTTGCGCTATTAAACAGAAAGTGAGAAAGGATTGGGTTAAGGCTGCCAAATTCCACTAAGTCCCTTGTTAGGAGGGACTAAAAAGATACAAATATGTGCCAGTAGAGGAATGGGCGCACTTGGGTTGTTTTTCCACCCAATATTCAATGGGGGAAAACAGCAGTCTCCCTAAGATATTTACTCCTAATTCGTGAGCATAAAACCACATTTAACATGTTCCATGTAAAATTTATTACAACATAAAAGCAATGATACAAAACGGTATAGTATCTCTTCTTGCAGATAACACCATATAGTACAGAGGACCAGTTGAAATAACTTTGATAGATTCCTCCTTTTCCTTTGACAATTCGGAGATTTGATGTTTATGAACAAATAATCCGATGCGTTTCGTCTTACTCTAAGACTTCATCAGGGGTATGTCTCTAGTGCTTGATAAATACTGTTAGTGCATCAATGAAATGGCAATTACGTATTCTGGATACTTGAAAAAACCACACACCGGTGGGGTACACAGGTGAAAGTTAGATTAAGCCTTATGGTTAAGTGCTTGAATAACAAGTTCAAACGCATAGGCCTGAATGCAAGTTCAAATAGGTATGTGACCTCATGATTCAGGGATTTGGATAACAAGTTCAAATACACAGGTCTACCACAATTTCATATGCGTGTGTAACCTTACCAGTAGCTACAATAGCTTCAAGTCACAACCAGTGTGCGCCATATGTGTCGTCCCCCTGTATAGTCCCCTGTGCCCTGAGTGTCGATCCCCGTACAGTCCTGTGCCTGTGTGCCGCCCCCAGTCCAGTCCCTGCGCCTTGCTTGTTGCCCCCTGTGCCCTGAGTGTTGCTTTCCACTATATATATATATATATATATATATATATATATATATATATATATATATATCCACAAAGAAGGAGTGGCACTCGTAGGACTTCAGTCAAACAACAAAGGACACAGCGGTCACTAGTTTGGTCTGATTAGACCAAACTAGTGACCGCTGTGTCCTTTGTTGTTTGACTGAAGTCCTACGAGTGCCACTCCTTCTTTGTGGATATACATGATCCTTGGATCACTTGAGGAGGCACCGGGACAATTGTGTTTGTGTGTTAGAGTGCCGGTCCCCACATCGCATTATATATATATATATATATATATATATATATATATATATATATATATATATAAAAATAAGTAGTATTTGTATTCGGCACTCATGAAATAAACATCACAGTCAGCTTCCCCGGTGCCCTCTAAATCAACTTGGTTGAAGATATAAGCACAATGAAGCGGCACTCCAGGACTTAATACAAATAAACAGGTCCAGTCTCCCGAATCGGGAGACTGGACCCATTTATTTGAATTAAGTCCTGGAGTGCCGCTTCATTGTGCTTATATATATATATATATATATATATATATATATAAATATTTTTTTTTATTTTTTTATTTTATTATTATTATTTTTTTCTTTTTTATATAGGGGTGTGAGGGGAACCACTGATCTGTAGTCATACACGCAGTGCATGCTGACATGAGTCGTGGAAGAACGCTTACAGTAGAGCCGGTGACAGGCAGGAGAAAGACAACCTGCCAGCATCTGTGGAAGACAGCGCTCCTCAGTAGTGAGAGCAGATCTAGAGAGCTCGGTATGTTTGTGTTGGTGGGGGGGGGGGGGGGACGGTATTTAACACACACGCAGCACATGACACTCATATACACATGCAACACCTGACACACACAAAGGCAGCACCTGACTCACATATACACACAAGCATAACATCAGACAAACTAATATACACATGCAGCAACTAACACACACACACACAGCATTTAACATGCACAGAACCTAACACACACATATACACTCGCACCACCTGACACACACATATACACTCGCAGCACCTGACACACACTCATATACATGCGCATCACCTAACACACACACATACACATGCAACACCTGACACACACATATACACGCGCTGCACCTGACACACACACATACTGTAGACGTGCAACACCTGACACACACATATACACGCGCAACACCTGACACACAATTCATAGGAATCCAGAAAATTCAACAGCACTGGAGAGGAGGAAATATCTCGGACACCCTCAAAAAGAAAGAAACAGAATGGATTTTCACTTTACAAACACTACAGCCGATGGGTTTAAATGTGGACATTGAACTAAATGTGTTCCTTAAATAAATATTTTCCTCTTTTTATTTTTATTTTTACTTCCATTTTTTTGAAGGAAAAAAATGTGTCTCTGAAAAAAACACACACACTTCAATTTTAATTATTATTTTATACCCATGTTCACATATTTCCAATATGGAGTGCAATACCTGTGGGCCCACATTCTAGCCATGTGCATGCCGCTTTTTTAAAGTTTAAAACTTCCTGGGAGAATGCTCTGAGAAGTTGTTGTCAATAAAGTTTTTTTAGTATAAATTACCAAATGGGCTGAACCTGGGCTATCCATGATTAAGGGCAGTGTGCCTGAAACGCGTCGGAGAAAGGACTGGGAAACGGACTTTTAAAAGACCAAGCTTTCTATTTATTTGGTTCCTATCGTCAGCACGCAGCTGACCCTCTGGAAGCCGTTTTTGCAGCCGCTTTTCAGATCGGGACAGCAAGGACTCACCAAGCGCTGCACAGCGCAAGTGAGCGGCGGCCGGAGAAGGGAACGAGCTGGAGCGGGGGAACCAGCCGGAGGAGGACGGGCGTCACCACCTACAAGGTTGGTAGTATAGGGAAAGTCAGGTGTTCGGGACGATCTATACACAGACCTGCCTGCACGGCAAAAAGACGGAACCCCTGCAATCTTTAACACCGTTTGGAGATCCCAGTAAACATACAAAAGGGCTGTAAACATCAGTATCTTTTGTTTTTTAATAATCTTTTTTATTTACAGGTATTGCACTATTCTTTACACTGTCTGGTTACAATATAACCATTTATCACATTCATTGTTGCATTTATATATGACTCAAGCTTTCTGTTATATCCACTTACACACACATGCGCAACAGCTGGCACACTAATATAAACATGCAGCGCCTGACACATATATAGACAGGCTGCACCTGATACACATATATACACGTGGCATTTAACACACACACAGCATCTGACACACATACCCATATACACTCGCAGCACCTAACACACATACACTCACAGCACCTCACACACACATATACACACGCAGCACCTGCCACTCATATACATGCAAAGCACCTGCCGGTCACCACATATACACACGCATCACCTGCCACTCACACACACATATACACAGCACCTGACACACACATATACACACGCAGCTCCTGATACACACATAGACACGCGCAGCACCTGACATACACACACAGCACCTGACACACATACATATACACGCGCAGCACCTGACACTCACACACATATATACTTGTGCAACACCTTATACACACATATATACACGCACAACACCTGACACACACACGCACGGCAACTGATGCATACACACACAGCACCAAACACACACATATACAGGCACAGCATCAGACACACTGTTAAACACATGCAGTACTTGGCACACACATATACATGCATGTAGCATTTAACACACATATACACGCGTGGCACCTGACAAACACGTGGTACCTCACACAACTGATACACACGTGTACGTACATGTGCGACACCTGGTGAACACACACGACACCTGACGCGCACACGTGTACGTACACGCGCGACACCTGACGCATGCACACACATGTATGTACATGCACGACACCTGAAGTGCATGCACATGTGTACGTACACGCGTGACACCTGACGCACACACATGTGTATGTACAAGCGCGACACCTGGCACACACACACACTTGCATGTACACGCCTGACACACACACACAAGTGTACGTACACGCGCTTCACCTGACACACATGTGTACGTACACGTGCGGCACCTGACACACACACACACGTACGTACACGCGCGACACCTGACACACACACACACATGTACATGTGCGACACCTGACAAGCACACGTGTACGTACACGCGCGACACACACACACACTCATGTGTACGTACACGTGCGACACCTGACACACACACGTGTATGTACAAGCGCGACACCTGGCACACACACACACGTGTACGTACACGCCTGACACACACACACACATGTACGTACACGCGCTTCACCTGACACACACATGTACGTACATGCGCGGCACCTGACACACACACACACACACGTGCGTGTACGTACACGCGCGACACCTGACACACACAGGTACATGAGCGACACCTGACAACGCGCGACACCTGACAAACACACGTGTACGTACACGCGCGACACCTGACAAACACACGTGTACGTACACGCGCGACACCTGACAAACACACGTGTACGTACACGCACGACACCTGACACACACGTGTACATACACGCGCGACACCTGACACACACGTGTACATACACGCACGACACCTGACACACACGTGTGAGTACACGCGCGACACCTGTCACACGTGTACATAAACACGCGACACCTGACACACACGTGTACGTACACACGCGACACCTGACACACACGTGTACATATACGTGCGACACCTGACACACACGTGTACGTACATGTGCGACTCCTGACACATGTACGTACACGCGCGACACCTGACACACACACACGTGTACGTACACGCGCGACACCTGACACACACGTGTACATACACGTGCGACACCTGACACACACGTGCACATAAACGCACGACACCTGACACACACGTGTGAGTACACGCGCGACACCTGTCACACACGTGTACATACACGCGCGACACCTGACACACACGTGTACGTACACGCGCGACACCTGACACACACGTGTACGTACACGCGCGACACCTGACACACACGTGTACATATACGTGCGACACCTGACACACACGTGTACGTACATGCGCGACACCTGACACACATATGTACACGCGCGACACCTGACACACACACATGTGTATGTACACGCACGACACCTGACACACACATGTGTACGTACACGCGCGACACCTGACACACACTCACGTACGCACTGTATGCTTATACGTACACGCGCGGCACCCCACCCACCCGTGGACGTACATGCGCTGCACCACACACATGTACGTACATGCGCGGCACCTGACACACACGTGTACATACATGCACGGCACCTGACACACACACATAAACATGCAGCACCTGACACACACACATAAACATGCAGCACCTGACACACACAAACACGCAGCACCTGACAAACAACACACACACAAACATGCAGCACCTGAAACACACACACACCCACATAGCATTTACGCAGCACCTGGCACACATGCACATATACACAGACGTAGCATTTAACAAACACACACACATGTACACGTGCGGCACCTGACACACACATATATATATGCGCGCCACCTGACACACACACATACGTACGCCAACTGACACACACATATATATACATGTGGCACCTGAAACACACATATATACGTGCGGCACCTGACAGACACATATATATATATATACGCATGGCACCGGAAGCACACACACATATATGCGCAGCACCTGACACACACATATATACGCGCAGCACCTGACAAACAACACACACAAACACGCAGCACCTGACACACACACACATAAACACGCAGCACCTGACACATAAACACGTAAACATGCAGCACCTGACACACACACACGCGCACACATATACATGCAGCACCTGACACACACACACACACATATACACGCAGCTCCTGAAACACACACACACACCCACATAGCATTTACGCAGCACCTGGCACACATGCACATATACACAGACATAGCATTTAACAAACACACACACATGTACATGCGCGGCACCTGACACACACATATATATGCACGCCACCTGACACACACACATGTATGTACACGCGCTTCACCTGACACACACACATACGTACATGCGCAGCACCTGACACACACACACACGTGCGTGTACGTACGCGTGCGACACCTGACACACACACACACACACGTACATGAGCGACACCTGACAACGCGCGACACCTGACAAACACACGTGTACGTACACGCGTGACACCTGACAAACACACGTGTACGTACACGCGCGACACCTGACACACACGTGTACATACATGCACGGCACCTGACACACACACATAAACATGCAGCACCTGACACACACACATAAATATGCAGCACCTGACACACACAAACATGCAGCACCTGACAAACAACACACACACAAACACGCAGCACCTGAAACACACACACCCACATAGCATTTACGCAGCACCTGGCACACATGCACATATACACAGACGTAGCATTTAACAAACACACACACACATGTACACGTTCGGCACCTGACACACACATATATATGCGCGCCACCTGACACACACACATACGTGCGCCAACTGACACACACATATATACATGTGGCACCTGAAACACACATATATACGTGCGGCACCTGACACACACACATATATATATACGCACGGCAACGGAAGCACACACACATATATGCACAGCACCTGACACACACATATATACGCGCAGCACCTGACAAACAACACACACAAACACGCAGCACCTGACACACACACACACATAAACACGCAGCACCTGACACACAAACACATAAACACGCAGCACCTGACACACACACACATTAACACGCAGCACCTGACACACACACACGCACACATATACATGCAGCACCTGACACACACACACATATACACGCAGCTCCTGAAACACACACACACCCACATAGCATTTACGCAGCACCTGGCACACATGCACATATACACAGACATAGCATTTAACAAACACACACACATGTACACGCGCGGCACCTGACACACACATATATATGCACGCCACCTGACACACACACATGTACGTACACACGCTTCATCTGACACACACACATGTACGTACATGCGCGGCACCTGACACACACACACACACACGTGCGTATACGTACACGCGCGACACCTGACACACACACACACATGTACATGAGCGACGCCTGACAACGCGCGACACCTGACAAACACACGTGTACGTACATGCGTGACACCTGACAAACACACGTGTACGTACACGCGTGACACCTGACAAACACACGTGTACGTACACGCGTGACACCTGACAAACACACGTGTAAGTACACGCGCGACACACACACACGTGTACGTACACGTGCGACACCTGATACACACATGTACGTACACGTGTGACACCTGACACACACATATACATACACGTGCGACACCTGACACACACTTGTACATACATGCACGACACCTGACACACACGTGTGAGTACACGCGCGACACCTGACACACATGTGTATGTACACGTGCGACACCTGACACACACGTGTAGGTACACGCGCGACACCTGACACACACACATGTGTATGTACACGCGCGACACCTGACATACACACGTGTACGTACACGCTCGACACCTGACACACACTCACGTACGCACTGTATGCTTATACGTACATGTGCGGCACCCCACCCACCCGTGGACGTACATGCGCGGCACCACACACACATGTACGTACATGCGCGGCACCTGACACACACGTGTACATACATGCACGGCACCTGACACACACACCTAAACATACAGCACCTGACACACACACATAAATATGCAGCACCTGACACACACAAACACGCAGCACCTGACAAACAACACACACACAAACACGCAGCACCTGAAACACACACACACACACACCCACATAACATTTACGCAGCACCTGGCACACATGCACATATACACAGACGTAGCATTTAACAAACACACACACATGTACACGTGCGGCACCTGACACACACATATATATGCGCGCCACCTGACACACACACATACGTGCGCCAACTGACACACACATATATACATGTGGCACCTGAAACACACATATATACGTGCGGCACCTGACACACACATATATATATATATATATATGCACGGCACCGGAAGCACACACACATATATGCGCAGCACCTGACACACACACATATATACGTGCAGCACCTGACAAACAACACACACAAACACGCAGCACCTGACACATAAACACATAAACACGCAGCACCTGACACACACACACATAAACACGCAGCACCTGACACACACACACACACACACACATATACACACAGCTCCTGAAACACACACACACACCCACATAGCATTTCTGCAGCACATGGCACACATGCACATATACACAGACATAGCATTTAACAAACACACACACATGTACATGCGCGGCACCTGACACACACATATATATGCGCGCCACCTGACACACACACATACGTGCGCCAACTGACACACACATATATACATGCGGCACCTGACACACACATGTATACGTGCGGCACCTGACACACACATATATATATATATGCACGGCACCTGAAGCACACACACATATATGCGCAGCACCTGACAAACACACATAGATATATAAGCACGGCACATGACACACACACACACGTACATGCATGGCACCTCACACGTACATGCAATGCATTTCACACATGCCTCTAGCCTCAGTCACAGACTGCTGCCGCCTACTCCCTCCTTGCATCATCCACAAAGGCAGCAAAGTATTTTGACCGAAGTTAAAAGTATAACAATTCTGTTTGGTAAATAAAATTATTTTTTGCATTTTGCACTGAACAGTGATGTTATACGAACATTTTCATTAAACATTTAAAAAATCAAATGTTTATTCTTACAGTGAAGTTTTTACATTTCTGAATTAAAAAAAATAAATTGAAAAAAAGCTATGAAATTCCATAGACAAAAAAACCTTACGGTTTCACATGTCCCATTAAGGCTTCTTACACATGATCTGGCATTTCGGAAACCTGTTGTAACTCTTCCACTCAAACTCCAAAAAGCAATGAAATTCCGATCATTAAGGTTGACGCCTTAATGGACGTGTTGCTTGTGCAATACAGATATGGTATGCCATCACAGCCTGTGGGTAAGTGCAGATTCAGCACTCTCACAGAGTGAGATTGCTGTCACTCACACAATGGTGGAGCTGCTAATTCACAGATTTGTGTGCTCATTGGAATACACACATGCAGTCTATGCAACTGAAGGTCTGAGCGGAAGACAAAGCTGCACAGATGAGGTATGAGTGGTGTTGATTGGAGGGAGGAGACAGAGTGGTGTGGATGGGGGAACAGAAGTGTGTGGATAGAGGGAACACTAAGCAGCACTGATGGGGGGGACAAAGAAACACTGGGTAATTCAGGCTGCAGCGATCACAGTCTGAATTAGTTTGTGGGGTGCGTACGTGCAATGGCCGCACTGCCCTTGCGTACCCCGGGAACCCAGTGAGATGCTATCAGCATCTCACTCGCTGCAATCACCCTGCCTGATTGACAGGCAGAGGCAGTTGCGGGGAAGGTGGGGTGTGTGCCAACGGCGTTAGAATGCCGTTGGTGGGGCAAGGTCTGCACAACTGAGGCGTTTCCGGACCATTGGGGGGGGGCGGGCTGCGGCGGATATCCCCCTGCCAAGAGTGCAGGAGCTGCGCTGCCAAGGAGCAACTTGTCAGGTACAAAAGCATCGCCACCGTGCAATGCTTTTATACCTGTGGGGGGTAGGGGGGGAGGGCCTGACAAGCGGGGCGGACTAGCCCTGTGCGTCCCCCCACATGTCAGAGTAAATGATCGTAGAATAGCACATCTACGATCAACTCTGAATTACCCCCACAGATGGGGGGAGGTAAGACAGAGTACAACAGATGGGGGAAAGACAGTGGCACAGATGGTGGGGAGACAGCTGTGTGGATGGGTGAACAGTGCCATGTGGATCAGGGGGAAAGAGCAGTACAGATGGAAAGAAACGGCACGGATGAGGAAGGCAGAGCAGCATGGATGAGGGGAATACAGTCCCAACATCGGAGGGGATAAGTATTTTTACCTTCCCTTGGCGGGTGGCAGCTAGGCCTAATCCTTGGGGGGAAGTGGGGTTGCCCTATCCAACCCACCCAATAGTGACCCACAAAACTTACCTTCAGGATGTCAGCTACATGAATAGGGTAAGAGTGGTGTGGATAGGGGGTAGATTAAGCAACAAGTATGGGAAGGGAGACAGTGGTGCGGATGGGGGAAACGATGCAGATGGGTTGAAAACACTGGCACGGATGGGTAGAAAACTGGTACAGATGGGAGAGAAGACAGTGTGCCATGTATTGGAGGAGGCAGAGTGACATTGAAGAGGGAAACACTGAGCAGCACAGAGAGAAGGAAACGGTGGTACAGACAAGGCACAGGTGGGGAAAGACAGATGGTGCAGATAAGTTAGTACAGACTCACACAGATGGGAAAACACAGCAGTAGGGATTAGGGAAGACAGAGCAGCATGGGGTGTATAGGGGAAGTAAGTGTAGATGCATAGACCGTAGATGGGGTATTATAGTTTTAGCAATTAACCAAGATGTTTGAGGGAGCTAAATGTGTATACTAAGTGAGATGGATGTATGGAGCGAGAAGGCTGTTGTAACAAGGTGGGATTGTTGTGGTGACCGAATGGGATGGTTGTGGGCACTGTGTGGGATGGGAGCACCACAAAACTGCTCAGACCTTCAGTTGCATAGACTGCATGTGTGTATTCCAATGAGCACACAAATCTGTGAATTAGCAGCTCCACCATTGTGTGAGTGACAGCAATCTCACTCTGTGAGAGTGCTGAATCTGCACTTACCCAC
The DNA here is from genome assembly GCF_028390025.1 of Pseudophryne corroboree. Classification (NCBI taxonomy): domain Eukaryota; kingdom Metazoa; phylum Chordata; class Amphibia; order Anura; family Myobatrachidae; genus Pseudophryne; species Pseudophryne corroboree. Next base: position 296,387,833 of record NC_086450.1, on the reverse strand, counting down.
AGGCTGTGGTGGCATACCATATCTGTATTGCACAAGGAACACGTCCATTAAGGCATCAGCCTTAATGATCGGAATTTCATTGTTTTTTGGAGTTTGATTGGAAGAGTTACAACAGGTTTCTGAAATGCCAGATCATGTGTAAGAAGCCTTAATGAAACCGTAAGGTTTTTTGTCTATGGAATATATATGCATTGTGTGTGTTTGTGTGTTTATACACAGTGCATCGGGAAAGTATTCACAGCGCTTCACTTTTTTTACATTTTGTTATGTTACAGCCTTATTCCAAAGTTGTACACACAATAGCCTATATTGACAACGTGAAAAAAGTTTTTTTGAGATTTTTGCAAATTCATTAAAAATAAAAAACTAACAAATCACATGTAAATAAGTATTCACAGCCTTTGCCATGAAGCTCAAAATTGAGCTCAGGTGTATCCTGTTTCCACTGATCATCCTTGAGATGTTACTAAAGCTTAATTGGAGTGCACCTGTGGTAAATTCAGTAGATTGGACAGGATTTGGAAAGACACACACCTGTCTATAAAAGGTCACACACTTGACAGTGCGTGTCTGAGCACAAACCAAGTAGGAAGTCCAAGGAATTGTCTGTAGACCTCTGAGACAGGATTGTCGCGAGTTACAAATCTGGGGAAGGGTACAGAAAAATTTCTGCTGATTTGAAGGTCCGATTGAGCACAGTGGTCGCAATCATCCAAAAATGGAAGAAGTTCGGAGCCACCAGTACTCTTCCTAGAGCTGGCAAGCAGTCTAAACTGAGCGATCGGGAGAGGAAGGCCCTAGTCAGGGAGGTGAGCAAGAACCCGATGGTCACTCTGTCAGAGCTACAGCATTCCTCTGTGGAGAGAGGAGAACCTTCCAGAAGGACAACCATCTCTGCAGCAATCCACCAATCAGGCCTGTATGGAAGAGTCCTCCCATATCATGTACTTATATTGCTTCCATATCATACCATATAGGATTCTAGCCATTGTTTTAAATGTCTGTCTATTTCTGGGAACACTGCAACTTCAGAAGAAAAGAGATTTACAGAAGACTCTTGTGTGGGTGCACTCTTGTTTTGATTTGTTTATATGAAGATATTAAGACATAACTTTTATTATCTAATTATGTTAAGAAGAAATCCACATTTGTATAGTCCACCACAATTATTCAATAAAATGTAGCATTACACACATAGGATTCAGCCTACCAGCATCTCTAGAGGATGCCATATGAAATTGATGTGTCTGATCAGACTAGAAAAATTAGAGAGAGTGTAATCAAAAACTAATCATTACTAATTAGAAAGATTTGAAAAATTTGGAAATGTTCTGGTTAGTCTATGCTAATAGACTTCAGGAGGGATGTGGACACTCTAGCTCCACACCCTGATCCTATCCCACCAGCACAAGCTCAGCTTGTTTTAATAGGACCTTCAATGGTCAGTGAACCGGACTGTTATGAGGAGTATAGATCCTTAATGATGTTGACAATTGTCGGATCTATGACAATTAAAGGAAGACGGTACTAGAGGGGGTATTATAGATCAAAGATATTAGAATGAACAGAAGAAAGCGGAAAAAGTGGTGATCCTGCTGTTGGTATAGAGTCGAGAAGGTCACGAATTACAACACCGGGTATTCTCTGGGGGTCACCCTCACAGATACTGACCCAGCCCACCACCGTTTTGCTTCCAAGATCGGACGAGATCGGGCTCTATCGGTGGGGTATAGTAGTAATTTCTTGGGCCTACTATAAGCGACTCACCAATGAGAGTGCACCTAAGGAAGATTGGGAGAGATACAGAAGGAAAAGGGCGGATCTGCTGTCTACGTTAGGCACAGGATAAACCTGTGGATCATAGATGAGAGTCCGCAGATATATTGAAGTGAAGAAATAGAGAAAGAAAGGTAATGAAATGAGGAAAGAAAAATAATTGAATAGGGATTATGACAGATATCAGCTTTGGTATCAGAATAAAATTCTGTCAAAAATTGGAGTAGCATAGAACCGAGTAACTGGTATATTGATGGTCACTCTAGTTGGGGACAAACAAAGAAAAAAATATTGATACACAGGCCCTGATGGGCACCAGTTAAACCCACTTGCTCACATGTACTGCATACAACACTGTGTTTACCTTGCAGAGCGACTGACAAATAACTCAAAAAAGAAGAAAGATGATAGTATGTTAATCCCTGCTCAGATCCCTAGGTTAACCTGAGTGGGTCTAAATAATACCTATACAGGGCTACAGAGTTATGTTATCAGGCCTAATTGCAAAACATTGTATACAGAGGTTAGAGTTATTCACAATCTTGGGTATGTTCAGAGATATCCCTATTTACAATATAGTGTGCAAGGGGGGCACGCAGGCCCCTACAGATGCTGATTGCCGAATTGCTTAAACAGTTGCCTGTCTTGATTCCCTATGCAGAGCCAAGAATATGAGATGTCAAAGTGCCCTAGTGGTTGAAAAAGGTTAATTGTAATAATATAGTTGGAAAAAATACCTGAGAAAAGTTTTTTTGAAAAAAGTAATTAAAAAGTATAAAATATAGCAATCACTGCCCAGATCCCTGGACTACCCTGATTGGGGTCAAAAAAAAACATGCAAGATTACTGCATTAGTATATAGAGTCAAATGGGATAGGCAAAAAGGTGTACCGGTCCCTAGGTCAGTCACTGTGTAACAGGATTCAAAAGTTACTCCTTAGGTCCGTAGTTCATGCTGGAGTGGTCCATGCTGGAATACTGGGATAGTTCATGCTGGAATCATGCTGGAAAACGCGTTTCACCCGTCCTGCAGGCTTGTTCACTTCCAATGCTGCTGGTTTGGTATAATAACTTGGGTTTAAATACCAGTGTAGGTAGTAATTAGCCAATAGCTGTGGTGTGCTTGATTAGCTACAATCATCCTCAGTCCTCCGCTGTGCTCAGCGGAAGTGACGTGTTTGATCAGGTTGCTAGGCAACCTAAACATCATGCCTTTACAAATACAAGGAAGGAGGGAAGAGGTTAATATTCCCCTCTAGTTATTCCTCCTCGTTAGTATAATGGGTTAATAGCATGGCCGCGGGGATAGCCGCCTATCTATTTTGGATAGGTGTCTGTCCTGAGCCCTGCAGCGCCACGTCATATCCGGGAACGGTTTGGGCGTCACGTTGCTAGGATACAGGACGTCTCCAGGACGTCGAGTCAGTGTTTAATACTAGCCCCAGCTGCTCTCGGCGATGTTACCTTACATCTGAGGATCGGATAGGTCATCAGGGTTAAGGCGTCCCGTCGCTTGGCAACCGAACGTACTACGGACGTGGGGTCCGGCCAGCGAATGGGACTATGTTAGAGCTTCATGTTGCTAAGTGACGGAGTACACAATATTCTGTAATTGGCCATCCCGTCTGTTGTATGATCGGTGCCACATATAGCTGATTATTCTGATACATGGTAAAGGCAAAAAAATGGAAAATTACGTGCTAGCTTGAATACCAAATAAGGAATATACTGAAAATAGTAAAACCTCCCATGGGCCGGTGTATTGGGTATATTAATGGTCAGGTTAATGGTTAGACCGCTTATTAATCAGAACCTATTATAGGCCCGGGTTAATTATGAATCAATGACCTGTTTCCAGGTTGGCCCCATCCTGGGTCATGGCTGAAAGGAGAAAGGACTAATTGCTCTTATATTGATATATAATCCCTAGGAGAGGTGGGTAGTGATGTAAGTCAGTGTTAGCTGTGAGTTATTTTGAGCCATAGGGGCTGACCAATTAGGTAGAAGTGATGGGTCTTATATTGTGCCTAGGTTAAGGTGAGTGTATGTGTGTGTAGATGCAGTGTTGGGGGTGATAAACTATATTTACCATTAGGTTGTAAGTTATTGAGCAGATTTTAAGGTTCCAAACAGAACATCGTGAATAAGGTGGTGAATCCCACCCTGAGAATAGAGGTGAAATGTTTAAAGTATAATTGTAATAAGGGGAATGGAGATATGGTGGTCGTGAAGACTGGTGATCTGGTTAAAGTTAATGGTTGTAAAGTTGCACATCACACCAATTTGTTGTTAGGTGTGAGTACAGTGAATAAACCTCATAAAGGGAGGGTTTTCTTTGGGGGAAAGAGGGGGAAAGAAATAAGGTGGGTGAACACTCAGGTGCATAAAACCAAATTGAATAGGTGTCCAGTGTGTAGTGAATAATTGATGTGTAAAGTGAGTGAATACACGGTGTAAGTCGTGGTTACAGATACGACTAGTGAAGGGAGAAGGAAGGTGGGAATGAAGGTGCTACTGGTGAATAAATGGTACCTAAATATGGGGTATGATCAGGTGAATAAGTTACTACCTGATGATGGAAAAAAGGGGGGGAAACCTAGGGGCAATATAGAAGACAGGGTGGTTATTACAGGCATTTGACCATGATCCATGACTGATTGGAGTCAGGTTGTAAGTTACAGAAAGGCACTATAGTTTATGCTTTCATTAAGGCCCATTGGTTTATATGTATTTAGTTTGAATATCCACTCTGTTTCTTTTTTTAAAAGTGCTTTGGTCAGATCTCCTCCTCTAATGCCTAACTGGACTTTTTCCAACCCGAAGACTCTAAGGTCTTTCTGGAAGTCTGTGTGGCAGGAGTGAAAGTGCCTGGCAACCGATGTCTAACTGGCAGCGTTCCGACAGGTTCCCACATGTTCCAGGATCCGTTCCTTGAATTTCCGGGTCGTCATTCCTACATACCTCAAGTTGCAGCTACATTCAATGCAGTAGATCAAGCCTTGTGTGCTACAGTTGAAGAATTGTTTAATGGGTGTGGGTTGACCATAGCGATCTATTATTGTATTTATTTTGGCTATCTGATGACAGGCTTTGCAATGTCCGCATTGAAACGTGCCTCTCAAGGTGTTAGACCTGATTGTTCCGGATTGAAAATGACTCCGTACAAGGAGATTCTTGATGTTCCTCGATCTCCTCCAGCTCATTTGGATGTTGGTGTCTATCCATGGTGCCAGGGTCTCGTCAAGTTGAAGTATGGGGAGATGTTTTTTAATTGCTTTTTTGATCTGTCTCCATTCAGGGAAAAAAGTTCCAATAAATCTGATCTTATCATCTGGTTTACTGGGGGTCTTGGTCGAGAAGATAAGAGTGTTCCTTGGTATCCTGGTTGCTTCTTTGTATGCTTGTTTCAGAGATCTTTTACTGTACCCTCTCTCATGCAGCCGGCACGATAGTTCCTGGCTCTTGCGTTTAAACACTTCATCTTCAGAACAATTTCTTCGGAGTCTAAGGAATTCCCCTTTCGGTATGTTTTCCACCGTTGGCGGGAAATGTGCACTGGTTTGGAACAACAAACTATTGGTGGATGTCTCTTTCCGATAAAGTTCTGTAGACAGGCTGCCTGTGGTAGATTTATAAATATTGATGTCAAGAAAAGCTACTTTTTCCTGACTGATGGTATGTGTGAGCCTTATGTTGAGGTCGTTGTTATTGAGTTCGGAGCCACCAGTACTCTTCCTAGAGCTGGCAAGCAGTCTAAACTGAGCGATCGGGAGAGGTAGGCCCTAGTCAGGGAGGTGAGCAAGAACCCGATGGTCACTCTGTCAGAGCTACAGCATTCCTCTGTGGAGAGAGGAGAACCTTCCAGAAGGACAACCATCTCTGCAGCAATCCACCAATCTGGCCTGTATGGAAGAGTCCTCCCATATCATGTACTTATATTGCTTCCATATCATACCATATAGGATTCTAGCCATGGTTTTAAATGTCTGTCTATTTCTGGGAACACTGCAACTTCAACAGAAGTTTATACAGTGTTTTTCTACCTTAAATTTGTCTTTGTAGATCACTTACATTAAAACCAGAAGATATGTGCATTCCACCATCTTGGTTTATGTACCCCAAACCCTGCACATTCTCTTCACATTACCTCAGATGGCTATGCTTGTATGCTACTTTATTGTGAATAGTGTTACCCTTTACCTGTGATGGCTATTCCTGTATAATAGTTTATAGTTTTCCCCAGAGGCGGATGGTCAGGGGCCGGGGGGGGGGGGGGGGGGACGAGCGGCAGCAGATGGAATGCACTGTGTGGGTGTTTGCGGCGGATGGTCAGGGGCTGCAGTGGTGGACAGTCGACGGGAGGGGGCGGTGGTGGTTTATTAGCGGATGGCCTGGAGGAATTCATCCACATTTTTGTTTGTAGAATGTTTGATGAAAGGGGGTCCCTTTCTTGCTTAGGGCTCCGTGAGGTCTAACTCCACCTCTGCGGAGTCTGGCCACAACGGGGAAGGTACAGTCAATTAACAGTTGCAACTCAGTGCACGAAAAATTGTTGTACAGACTAGCAGGACCCGCAGTCTGCTACTTGCTCCATTTAACAGCCTTAAAACCTTGCTCCATTCGACCCCCCTGACACCTACCCATACAACATCTGACCAAGGACGGAATACCGTTTTTTTCAAACTTGAAATTTACCTTCATATTGTGCTGGACTTTATATTGTGTATACAATAAGAAAAACCTTTATCTATCAATATATGTATATTATTTATTAATATTTTTACATTTTCTTCTTGTGATTTAACCATTTGTATTACTGCATCATTTATTGTCTCACCTAATGCACTTAATTCATTATCATTAATGCTGGCATATTATTGTAACTTAATAAGTAAAAGTTTCCACTCCCCATTGCTTAGAGGCTCTACCTGGCATAATGTATAAAGGGCTTTTATTGTGCTGTTACATATATAAGGGGCTCTTGCTTTGCAGTGTAATTTGAATAATGGACACTACTGTGTGGTGTAATGTGAATTGGTACTATTATGTAGCTATGCCCCTTCCTTGTGAAGCCACATCCCTATTTTTCTGCCTGTTTTAAATATGGGAGGGGGCGATGCTGTTTTTTGCACACAACGCTAAAATGTCTAGTTACAGCACTGGCTGTGGGCATGGGGGGGGGGGGAGTTAGGGTTAGGCACATTACGGGGAAGGTTAGGGTTAGACTTTGAAAGGGAGGGTTAGTGTTAGGCTGTGGAGAGGGAGGTTAGGGATAGGCTGCAAGAAGGGAGGGTTAGGGTTAGGCTGCTGGAAGGAAAGGTTAGGGTTTGGGTTTCGAGAGGGTTAGCATACTCACTCACCAGATGTCGGGATTCTCAGCGATGGGATGCTGGTGTCGGTCATGTGACCACAGGCATTCTAAACACCAGAAACCTGTACCCAACCTGTTTATTGCAATAAGCCAAAAAGAAATGGCAATTAGGTTATGTGAAAACATGGCCACAACAAGATATAATATTGTGTTATATGCTATCAGCTAGAGGGCTCTGTACAAAGGGCCTGATTCATGTTTATAAGTAAAGGAAAAGAGCAAGCAACTAGGCAAAACCATGCTGCAGTGCAGGTGGGGCAGGTGTAACACGTGCAGAGAGAGTTAGATTTGGTTGGGTTGTGTTCAAATTTAAATATAAATTGCAGTGTAAAAATATAATTGTATTTGATTCCCTTGCATGGCAGCACGGTTTGTTCCAGACACAAAATTACTTGCTGTTTTTGCTTTACTTACAAACATGAAGCAGGCCCACAGTTAGCCAAAAGCAGTTAGCTAGTGCTACTGTTTGTCAACATCATCATTGCATTGCATTTTGCACAGACCTCCAGCTTCCATAAAAGCTATGGGACAGATGTACTAAGCCTGGAGAAGTGATAAAGCAGTGATAAATAAGTGATAAGTGGAAGGTGATAATGCACCAGCCAATCAGCTCCTAACTATGATGTTTCAAACCCATAATGATTGGCTGGTTATCACCTTCCACTTATCACTTCTTTATCACTGCTTTATCACTTCTCCAGGCTTAATTAATCTGCCCCTATGTCTCACAAAGGTCTGCAAAAGCATCCATATCTAATTGGGAATGTAACTACAGGTTGAGTCTCCCTTATCCAAAATGCTTGGGACCAGAGGTATTTTGGATATGGGATTTTTCCGTATTTTGGAATAATTGCATACCATAATGAGATATCATGGTGATGGGACCTAACTCTAAGCACAGAATGCATTTATGTTACATATACACCTTATACACACAGCCTGAAGGTCATTTTAGCCAATATTTTTTATAACTTTGTGCATTAAACAAAGTGTGTGTACATTCACACAATTCATTTATGTTTCATATACACCTTATACACACAGCCTGAAGGTCATTTAATACAATATTTTTAATAATTTTGTGTATTAAACAAAGTTTGTGTACATTGAGCAACCAGAAAACAAAGGTTCACTATCTCACTCTCCCTCAGAAAAGTCCGTATTTCGGAATATTCCGTATTTCGGAATATTTGGATATGGGATACTCAACCTGTACTTTGTTTTAGCATATAATGTACCCTCTGTATACCACTGCTCAGCCTCTGGAGGGATAAGAAAATGCAAGTGAACTAACTTGAACATACACATAAGTATGTTTGGGATTACTATGATATTGTGGAATTTACGCAAACAAAATTGGCCATACATAAATGACCCCTATGAGTGCAATGAAGTTTTCCCAACATTTTTTGAGATGTACTAAGCCTTGAAAAGTGATACATTTCACGGTGATTAAGTACCAGCCAAACAGCTCCTAACTGTAATTTTTCAAACCCAGCTGTGACATGAAAGTCAGGAGCTGATTGGCTGGTGCTTTATCACCATGAAATGTATAACTTTTTAAGGTTTAGTACATCCCCCTGACGGTTAATAATTATAATTAAAATGCTATTTGTTTTATCAGTTCAGTAACAATACCTTTTAGTGGAACTAACAAACAATTTTTCGCAATTGCTATATATATATATATATATATATATATATATATATATAATTGCATCAAACTCAATTAGTGTCATGCTGTGACAACATTGCAGCTGGTAATATAAGAAAGTGTGTGTGTAATTATAATGCAGAAATTGAAGGGTATATTGTAAATTAACACACTGATCTTGATGAGCAGTATAATGTAACTTAATATAAACTTAAAATAGACATGCTGTATAATGAGTATCTGCACTTAAAAGTGCCTTGTGCTTTAGTATAATTATCCTGAGTATTTTTAAGCTGGCAATAAATAGGATGCACTGAATAGTATTTCAACAACAATCTATACAGTGTCAATAAACAGCCCATGCTGTTCAATACCATTGCATATTATATGCTAATAATGAATATCAGGGTTGGTATAATTATTATGCACTTTAAAATAGTAATAAACCTACTGAACTATATTATTATTCAGTGTCTGTACACTGGTAATAAACTCCCAGCATTGTGATATATGCGGAATATTTTATATTTTTAATAGCATTGGCAGGAGAGTTCATATTCAGCTCATACTTTATTTTTTTATTTATTTTTTGACAAAGGATTAGATTAGCCTAACAATTTATAAATTGATTTTTTTAAAACCAGTATTTGAGATGTACAATATACATAAAAACATTGTTTCTACCTGCTTAAACTATTTTAACATGATCCTGGTGCTAGGCTTCTTGTTTGTTTAAAAAAATAAATAAAAAAAATCTTCCAGCTAATAACAGAACACAGCTGTTTTCCAAACTTTTCAAATCACCTTATGTGAACCTGTTGTTTTTTTTTGTTTTGTTTTTAGTGAATGACCACTAATGACCACAAATAAAGAGAAGACTGGAGGGGGGGAGGTTCAGGAGAAATATGAAGAAAAATTACTTCACAGAAAGGGTAGTAGACAAGTAGAATAGCCTCCCATCAGAGGTGGTAGAGGCTAATGGGGGGTACTCACGGAGCGATCGCTGTTTAAAATCTAAGCAATCTGACTAGATTGCTTAGATTTTAAGCAGGATCGCTCCGTGTGTAGCCCCCACAGCGATAGCGATGCGCAGCCCCGCGCATCGCTATCGCTGGTGCTAGATTGGCCTGCCGTGCAGGCCAATCTAGCAGGTCGCTCAGTTCACCCGCTGGGTGAAATGAGTGCCCCCCCCCCCCCCGTCTCCCCCCGCATGCTCAGCACACATCGCGCTGTGCTGAGCGGCGGGAGAGATGTGTGCTGAGCAGTTCGCTCAGCACACATCTCTCCCGCATTGGCTGGTGAGTACCGGCCTTAAGACAGTAGAGCAATTTAAACATGCATGGGATAGACATAAGGATATCCTTACAAAGAAATAAGGATCAAATAAGTTTTGAGATAAAAAATATGGTTAAAAAAAAAGGGCAGACTAGATGGGCCAAGTGGTTCTTATGTGCCGTCAAATTCTGTTTCTATAGAGTGAATTATGAACTTGACAAGCCATTTTGCTTGTCTGTGTCAATAGGGGGGCATTGTTAAATAAGTAAAAAATATATATATACTGTATATATATATTTTTTTTTTTAAAACTCTGACAGAATCAAGCAGCAAGTAATAGAAAATATAAAGTCTGCACTGTTGCTAAGTTTGGTTATAACCTCTGAAACTTCTACCAACATTCGCCAAAGAACTGGTTTTATGCCTATGGCTGCAGACGCACCAGCACCATCTTTCCAGTTGCAGCAGCCACGTGTGATGTCACACAGCTGCCCCAAAACACCCCTGAACCGCCCGTGTTTTCATCACCACGCTCCCACCATGCTCCCACAATGAGGCATCACCGCCCACTGACCTCCCCACGAACTCTTCTACTTGTCAATTAGGCAAAGGCATTCACATCACTGCAATGGGATCACATTATGCATGCGCAGAATGGGCCCTGTGTGTGCACACTGGCCCAGTAATAGACAAAATGTGATCACATTGCAGTACCGATCGAATCTGAATAAAGCGCTATATGCCTAGTTACTGACGTTCTGACTGCCCCACGCAGGAGGGGGCAGCCAGGTCAGTAAAACAGGGGGCATGGCCTCATTATGTGTAGGCGGTACGGGGGCATGGACGCGCAATCGCATCGACATGGCCCCGTCCCTCACTGCTCAATGTTCAGATTACCCCCACTGAATATAGCGAGTCACGTCTTCTACCTCCCTGGACCACCCCCTTTGAAGGACGGCTGAGGGGGGTGCTGGTGGCTGCGAAGGGGTGAAGTGACTTCAGGAGACTTGCCTATCCAGGGGGCTGGGAGCACTACCTGATTTTCTGATGCCTCACGGCCAATCCGAGAGAGTAGGTAAGTATGTTTATATATACAAAAGTAACCTGCATGTATGTGGGTTTCATTTTTACAAAATTTTAGGCCTAATGCAGAATTTCATGCAAGCCCATTTTGCAGATGACTCTCACAATCTTTAGCAACTACACATGCCTCATAGCAGAGACTTGCATCTATGAACAATTCAGAGTTAAATACGGGAGGCAGTCAATTGACCGCCTGTCGAGATCCCGGCGGTCAGGATACTGATGCCGAAATCCCGACACCAGCTTAAATACCGGCGGCCGGAGTCCTGACCGCCGGTTGGTTACCCATCTTGGGTGGTGGTCCACGCCACCACCTGGATGGGAATAAAAACTTCAGTCGCCACCGGGCCTGAAGCATGGCAAGCGCAGCGAGCCCGCGAGGGGACATGCTGCACTCGCCACCAGGATCCCAGCAATTGGACTCCGGTGGGTTCCGGTATGAATGGTCGACCATGTTATGGTCGACAGTCATTAGGTCGTCCACTATTGGTCGACATTGACATGGTCGACACATGAAGATGGTCGACATATGAAAGGTCGACACATGAAAAGGTCAACATGAGTTTTTTAACTTTTTTGGGTGTCGTTTTTTGCGTAAAGTGACTGGGAACCCCAATTAGTGCACCGCGTCCCCTCGCATGGCTCGCTACGCTCGCCATGCTTCGGGCATGGTGCCTTCGCTCCGCTGCCGCTTCGCTCGGCACAGATTACCGTTCCAATCGTAGTCCACGTGGATCGTAAAGTATGGAAAAGTTCCCCAAAAGAAAAAAAAGTTAAAAAACTCATGTCGACCTTTTCATGTGTCGACCTTTCACGTGTCGACCATTTTCATGTGTCGACCATGTGTCCATGTCGACCATGTCAATGTCGACCAATAGTGGTCGACCTAATGACTGTCGACCATAACATGGTCGACCATGTGAACGGATACCACTCCGGTGTCGGTCTCCTGACCGCTGGGATCCTGACCACCGGGATCTTGTACTGATCCCTTACATGCATCACAGTAGAATCAGCTAAAGGGGCATAAATTGCTGTCAATGGGGCAATCACGTATATTCTGAGTTAGTGAGGGTGTGTTGGGGATATGTAGAAGGCTATGAATGCTTTTCAGAGGGGTTCAGTATGATTTACAGGCGGCCGGTATGCAGGCCGTCAATAAACCAACAGCGGGATCCCGGCCACCAGTATGCTGGCAGTGAGGCGAGCACACAGAGTCCCCTTTGAAGGCCCGCTGCACTTGCCACACTGTGGCCTCGGTGGCTCACTGCACTCACCACAGGTTCTATTCCCACTCAATGGGTGTAATGGACACCCACGAGTGGGAATAGCCCTGTTGAGCCGGCATTGCCAGCTGTCGGGATTCTGATGTCGGTATCCTGAACAGCTGGCAAATTAAATAAATACTTTTCATAGTTGTTCTTATATAGTGATCCATCACATTACAGGCAAATCTTTTGTAACAAGTATAGGCTGCTGCATGTACGCACTTATAGCGATAACAGCTACTTCCACAAGCAGATGGAAATGGGCAATGCATTGCTTCTGTCACTGACTTTATTGCTGCTCTTAATCAGCCCCTTATGCTTCTATAGATGTGTCCTCATAGAGCAAGCCTCAATACGCCATGCAGAGCGAGACACCTGGCCTGAGTGAAAGCACAGAGCGGTATAGTGTAGTGACTTTTCCTTTATATGTCTGTCTTATTCGCATCACAGATGCAGCAGAACACCACTAAATCTGTACCAAAGACACCGTGCCACTGCATAGTAGCACTTCTTATACAGACATTGCACACAGATGTACATGTCACATATCAAATTAATCTGTGTAGTCTCCTTGAGCGGTCTTGTTTATCTGATTGTTTCATTTGTGCGACTGAGATACACATTCGAAAAAAAATGCTCGGCACAGGACCTGTCAAACAGAGAAGGCATGTTGAGCGCAACTGCACCAATGGTTTATGAGGATACAACTGTAAATTCAGTATCATTCCACCTTCCCAAAACATCGTTCAATGCATACATTTTCCAGTTGTGGAATTTTTGCTTGTCTGTCTTCAATGAACTTAAGAAAAATATGATTAATAATGTGGGTAGCCCAATAGATTTATAATTTAAACTAGACAATCTGCTACATCAAATGAGGTGTCACTTACCTTTCTAACACTTGAATGTATAGTAGTTTCCAGCAGTGCCGTAACTAGGCATTTTAGCGCTGTGTGCAAAAAACAACATTGGCGCCCCCCCCCCATGTAAGATAGGGGCAGTGCGCGCCGTAGGCACTCGGAAAATATATAGGGGCGTGGCCACAAAATAATAGCAATTCATACTATGGTGCACAGTAGTCTACATTATTCAAATTACGCTGCACAGTAGCGCCACTACACCAGGTAGAGCCCCTTTTATACATTACAGCAGACAGTGTCCCCCTTTTTACTCATTACAGCAGACAGTCTCCCTTTTAACACATTGCGGCAGCCAGTCCCCCTTTTTACACATTGCGGCAGACAGCATCCTCTTTTTTACACATTACAGCAGACAGCGTCCCCTTTTTTAACATTACGGCAGACAGCGTCCCCTTTTTACACATTACAGCAGACAGCGTCCCCGTTTTTACACTTTACGGCAGACGGTGTCCCCCTTTATACACATTACGGCAGCCAGTCCCCCTTTTTACACATTGCTGCAGTCAGTCCCCCTTTTTACACATTGCGGCAGCCAGTCCCCATTTTTACACATTGCGGCAGCCAGTCCCCCTTTTTACACATTGCGGCAGCCAGGCCCCCTTTTTACACATTGCGGCAGCCAGGCCCCCTTTTTACACATTGGGGCAGCCAGTCCCCCTTTTTACACATTGCGGCAGCCAGGTCCCCTTTTTACACATTGCGGCAGCCAGGCCCCCTTTTTACTAGAGATGAGCGGGTTCGGTTCCTCGGAATCCGAACCCGCCCGAACTTCAGCTTTTTTTACACGGATCCGAGCGACTCGGATCTTCCCGCCTTGCTCGGTTAACCCGAGCGCGCCCGAACGTCATCATGACGCTGTCGGATTCTCGCGAGGCTCGGATTCTATCGCGAGACTCGGATTCTATATAAGGAGCCGCGCGTCGCCGCCATTTTCACACGTGCATTGAGATTGATAGGGAGAGGACGTGGCTGGCGTCCTCTCCATTTAGATTATAAGAGAGAGAGATTTACTGGAGCTTAGGACTAGGAGGAGTACTGTAGAAGTGTAGAGAGTGCAGAGAGTTTACTAGTGAGTGACCACCAGACAGTGCAGTTTATTTAATATATCCGTTCTCTGCCTGAAAAAAGCGATACACACAGTGACTCAGTCACATACCATATCTGTGTGCACTGCTCAGGCTCAGCCCAGTGTGCTGCATCATCTATATATATTATATATCTGTCTGACTGCTCAGCTCACACAGCTTATAATTGTGGGGGAGACTGGGGAGCACTGCAGTGCCAGTTATAGGTTATAGCAGGAGCCAGGAGTACATAATATTATATAGTGAGTGACCACCAGACAGTGCAGTTTATTTAATATATCCGTTCTCTACCTGAAAAAAGCAATACACACAGTGACTCAGTCACATACCATATCTGTGTGCACTGCTCAGGCTCAGCCCAGTGTGCTGCATCATCTATATATATTATATATCTGTCTGACTGCTCAGCTCACACAGCTTATAATTGTGGGGGAGACTGGGGAGCACTGTAGTGCCAGTTATAGGTTATAGCAGGAGCCAGGAGTACATAATATTATATTAAAATTAAACAGTGCACACTTTTGCTGCAGGAGTGCCACTGCCAGTGTGACTGACCAGTGACCTGACCACACTGACCACCAGTATAGTTAGTAGTATACTTATATTGTGATTGCCTGAAAAAGTTAAACACTCGTCGTGTGACTTCACTTGTGTGTTGTTGTTTTTTTTATTCTATAAAAATAAAACTCATTCTGCTGACAGACAGTGTCCAGCAGGTCCGTCATTATATAATATATAATATATACCTGTCCGGCTGCAGTAGTGATATATATATATTTTTTATATCATTTATCATCCAGTCGCAGCAGACACAGTACGGTAGTTCACGGCTGTGGCTACCTCTGTGTCTGCACTCGGCAGGCAGTCCGTCCATAATTGTATACCACCTAACCGTGGTTTTTTTTTCTTTCTTCTTTATACATACATAGTTACATAGACATCTCTTTATCAACCAGTCTATATTAGCAGCAGACACAGTACAGTACGGTAGTTCACGGCTGTGGCTACCTCTGTGTCTGCACTCGGCAGGCAGTCCGTCCATAATTGTATACCACCTAACCGTGGTTTTTTTTTCTTTCTTCTTTATACATACATAGTTACATAGACATCTCTTTATCAACCAGTCTATATTAGCAGCAGACACAGTACAGTACGGTAGTTCACGGCTGTGGCTACCTCTGTGTCTGCACTCGGCAGGCAGTCCGTCCATAATTGTATACCACCTAACCGTGGTTTTTTTTTTCTTTCTTCTTTATACATACATAGTTACATAGACATCTCTTTATCAACCAGTCTATATTAGCAGCAGACACAGTACAGTACGGTAGTTCACGGCTGTGGCTACCTCTGTGTCTGCACTTGGCAGGCAGTCCGTCCATAATTGTATACCACCTAACCGTGGTTTTTTTTTCTTTCTTCTTTATACATACATAGTTATATAGACATCTCTTTATCAACCAGTCTATATTAGCAGCAGACACAGTACAGTACGGTAGTTCACGGCTGTGGCTACCTCTGTGTCTGCACTCGGCAGGCAGTCCGTCCATAATTGTATACCACCTAACCGTGGTTTTTTTTCTTTCTTCTTTATACATACATAGTTACATAGACATCTCTTTATCAACCAGTCTATATTAGCAGCAGACACAGTACAGTACGGTAGTTCACGGCTGTGGCTACCTCTGTGTCTGCACTCGGCAGGCAGTCCGTCCATATTTGTATACCACCTAACCGTGTTTTTTTTTTCTTTCTTCTTTATACATACATACTACTACGACATCTCTTTATCAACCAGTCTATATTATTAGCAGCAGACACAGTACAGTACGGTAGTTCACGGCTGTGGCTACCTCTGTGTCTGCACTCGGCAGGCAGTCCGTCCATAATTGTATACCACCTAACCGTGGTTTTTTTTTCTTTCTTCTTTATACATACATAGTTACATAGACATCTCTTTATCAACCAGTCTATATTAGCAGCAGACACAGTACAGTACGGTAGTTCACGGCTGTGGCTACCTCTGTGTCTGCACTCGGCAGGCAGTCCATAATTGTATACTAGTATCCATCTCAATTGTTTACCTGAGGTGCCTTTTAGTTGTGCCTATTAAAATATGGAGAACAAAAATGTTGAGGTTCCAAAATTAGGGAAAGATCAAGATCCACTTCCACCTCGTGCTGAAGCTGCTGCCACTAGTCATGGCCGAGACGATGAAATGCCAGCAACGTCGTCTGCCAAGGCCGATGCCCAATGTCATAGTACAGAGCATGTCAAATCCAAAACACCAAATATCAGAAAAAAAAGGACTCCAAAACCTAAAATAAAATTGTCGGAGGAGAAGCGTAAACTTGCCAATATGCCATTTATGACACGGAGTGGCAAGGAACGGCTGAGGCCCTGGCCTATGTTCATGGCTAGTGGTTCAGCTTCACATGAGGATGGAAGCACTCAGCCTCTCGCTAGAAAAATGAAAAGACTCAAGCTGGCAAAAGCAGCACAGCAAAGAACTGTGCATTCTTCGAAATCCCAAATCCACAAGGAGAGTCCAATTGTGTCGGTTGCGATGCCTGACCTTCCCAACACTGGACGTGAAGAGCATGCGCCTTCCACCATTTGCACGCCCCCTGCAAGTGCTGGAAGGAGCACCCGCAGTCCAGTTCCTGATAGTCAGATTGAAGATGTCAGTGTTGAAGTACACCAGGATGAGGAGGATATGGGTGTTGCTGGCGCTGGGGAGGAAATTGACCAGGAGGATTCTGATGGTGAGGTGGTTTGTTTAAGTCAGGCACCCGGGGAGACACCTGTTGTCCGTGGGAGGAATATGGCCGTTGACATGCCAGGTGAAAATACCAAAAAAATCAGCTCTTCGGTGTGGAGGTATTTCACCAGAAATGCGGACAACAGGTGTCAAGCCGTGTGTTCCCTTTGTCAAGCTGTAATAAGTAGGGGTAAGGACGTTAACCACCTCGGAACATCCTCCCTTATACGTCACCTGCAGCGCATTCATAATAAGTCAGTGACAAGTTCAAAAACTTTGGGTGACAGCGGAAGCAGTCCACTGACCAGTAAATCCCTTCCTCTTGTAACCAAGCTCACGCAAACCACCCCACCAACTCCCTCAGTGTCAATTTCCTCCTTCCCCAGGAATGCCAATAGTCCTGCAGGCCATGTCACTGGCAATTCTGACGATTCCTCTCCTGCCTGGGATTCCTCCGATGCATCCTTGCGTGTAACGCCTACTGCTGCTGGCGCTGCTGTTGTTGCTGCTGGGAGTCGATGGTCATCCCAGAGGGGAAGTCGTAAGACCACTTTTACTACTTCCACCAAGCAATTGACTGTCCAACAGTCCTTTGCGAGGAAGATGAAATATCACAGCAGTCATCCTACTGCAAAGCGGATAACTGAGGCCTTTGCATCCTGGGTGGTGAGAAACGTGGTTCCGGTATCCATCATTACTGCAGAGCCAACTAGAGACTTGTTGGAGGTACTGTGTCCCCGGTACCAAATACCATCTAGGTTCCATTTCTCTAGGCAGGCGATACCGAAAATGTACACAGACCTCAGAAAAAGAGTCACCAGTGTCCTAAAAAATGCAGCTGTACCCAATGTCCACTTAACCACGGACATGTGGACAAGTGGAGCAGGGCAGGGTCAGGACTATATGACTGTGACAGCCCACTGGGTAGATGTATGGACTCCCGCCGCAAGAACAGCAGCGGCGGCACCAGTAGCAGCATCTCGCAAACGCCAACTCTTTCCTAGGCAGGCTACGCTTTGTATCACCGCTTTCCAGAATACGCACACAGCTGAAAACCTCTTACGGCAACTGAGGAAGATCATCGCGGAATGGCTTACCCCAATTGGACTCTCCTGTGGATTTGTGGCATCGGACATTGCCAGCAATATTGTGTGTGCATTAAATATGGGCAAATTCCAGCACGTCCCATGTTTTGCACATACCTTGAATTTGGTGGTGCAGAATTTTTTAAAAAACGACAGGGGCGTGCAAGAGATGCTGTTGGTGGCCAGAAGAATTGCGGGACACTTTCGGCGTACAGGCACCACGTACAGAAGACTGGAGCACCACCAAAAACTACTGAACCTGCCCTGCCATCATCTGAAGCAAGAAGTGGTAACGAGGTGGAATTCAACCCTCTATATGCTTCAGAGGTTGGAGGAGCAGCAAAAGGCCATTCAAGCCTATACAATTGAGCACGATATAGTAGGTGGAATGCACCTGTCTCAAGCGCAGTGGAGAATGATTTCAACGTTGTGCAAGGTTCTGATGCCCTTTGAACTTGCCACACGTGAAGTCAGTTCAGACACTGCCAGCCTGAGTCAGGTCATTCCCCTCATCAGGCTTTTGCAGAAGAAGCTGGAGACATTGAAGGAGGAGCTAACACGGAGCGATTCCGCTAGGCATGTGGGACTTGTGGATGGAGCCCTTAATTCGCTTAACAAGGATTCACGGGTGGTCAATCTGTTGAAATCAGAGCACTACATTTTGGCCACCGTGCTCGATCCTAGATTTAAAGCCTACCTTGGATCTCTCTTTCCGGCAGACACAAGTCTGCTGGGGTTGAAAGACCTGCTGGTGACAAAATTGTCAAGTCAAGCGGAACGCGACCTGTCAACATCTCCTCCTTCACATTCTCCCGCAACTGGGGGTGCGAGGAAAAGGCTCAGAATTCCGAGCCCACCCGCTGGCGGTGATGCAGGGCAGTCTGGAGCGACTGCTGATGCTGACATCTGGTCCGGACTGAAGGACCTGACAACGATTACGGACATGTCGTCTACTGTCACTGCATATGATTCTCTCAACATTGATAGAATGGTGGAGGATTATATGAGTGACCGCATCCAAGTAGGCACGTCACACAGTCCGTACTTATACTGGCAGGAAAAAGAGGCAATTTGGAGGCCCTTGCACAAACTGGCTTTATTCTACCTAAGTTGCCCTCCCACAAGTGTGTACTCCGAAAGAGTGTTTAGTGCCGCCGCTCACCTTGTCAGCAATCGGCGTACGAGGTTACATCCAGAAAATGTGGAGAAGATGATGTTCATTAAAATGAATTATAATCAATTCCTCCGCGGAGACATTGACCAGCAGCAATTGCCTCCACAAAGTACACAGGGAGCTGAGATGGTGGATTCCAGTGGGGACGAATTGATAATCTGTGAGGAGGGGGATGTACACGGTGATATATCGGAGGGTGATGATGAGGTGGACATCTTGCCTCTGTAGAGCCAGTTTGTGCAAGGAGAGATTAATTGCTTCTTTTTTGGGGGGGGTCCAAACCAACCCGTCATATCAGTCACAGTCGTGTGGCAGACCCTGTCACTGAAATGATGGGTTGGTTAAAGTGTGCATGTCCTGTTTTGTTTATACAACATAAGGGTGGGTGGGAGGGCCCAAGGACAATTCCATCTTGCACCTCTTTTTTCTTTTCTTTTTCTTTGCATCATGTGCTGATTGGGGAGGGTTTTTTGGAAGGGACATCCTGCGTGACACTGCAGTGCCACTCCTAAATGGGCCCGGTGTTTGTGTCGGCCACTAGGGTCGCTAATCTTACTCACACAGTCAGCTACCTCATTGCGCCTCTTTTTTTCTTTGCGTCATGTGCTGTTTGGGGAGGGTTTTTTGGAAGGGACATCCTGCGTGACACTGCAGTGCCACTCCTAGATGGGCCCGGTGTTTGTGTCGGCCACTAGGGTCGCTAATCTTACTCACACAGCTACCTCATTGCGCCTCTTTTTTTCTTTGCGTCATGTGCTGTTTGGGGAGGGTTTTTTGGAAGGGACATCCTGCGTGACACTGCAGTGCCACTCCTAGATGGGCCCGGTGTTTGTGTCGGCCACTAGGGTCGCTAATCTTACTCACACAGCTACCTCATTGCGCCTCTTTTTTTCTTTGCGTCATGTGCTGTTTGGGGAGGGTTTTTTGGAAGGGCCATCCTGCGTGACACTGCAGTGCCACTCCTAGATGGGCCCGGTGTTTGTGTCGGCCACTAGGGTCGCTAATCTTACTCACACAGCTACCTCATTGCGCCTCTTTTTTTCTTTGCATCATGTGCTGTTTGGGGAGGGTTTTTTGGAAGGGACATCCTGCGTGACACTGCAGTGCCACTCCTAGATGGGCCCGGTGTTTGTGTCGGCCACTAGGGTCGCTTATCTTACTCACACAGCGACCTCAGTGCAAATTTTAGGACTAAAAATAATATTGTGAGGTGTGAGGTATTCAGAATAGACTGAAAATGAGTGTAAATTATGGTTTTTGAGGTTAATAATACTTTGGGATCAAAATGACCCCCAAATTCTATGATTTAAGCTGTTTTTTAGTGTTTTTTGAAAAAAACACCCGAATCCAAAACACACCCGAATCCGACAAAAAAAATTCGGTGAGGTTTTGCCAAAACGCGTTCGAACCCAAAACACGGCCGCGGAACCGAACCCAAAACCAAAACACAAAACCCGAAAAATTTCAGGCGCTCATCTCTACTTTTTACACATTGCGGCAGCCAGGCCCCCTTTTTACACATTGCGGCAGCCAGTCCCCCTTTTTACACATTATGGCAGATGGTATCCCCCTGAGAGAGAGAGAGAGAGAGATACATACTTACCATCTCCCCGCTGACAGGCTCCTCGTGCAGCTCCCTCGGTGCAGGCAGGTGAGAAGGAGGAGGAGGGAGGGGGGACTGGAGCCACAGCAGCGCTATTTCATTGGTAGTAAGCACCGCTGCAGCATCCCCCTCTCCTTCCGTATTGGCTGCCTGGCGCTGCTGTGGATGCTGGGATGGAGGAACCGCATCCCAGCGTCCACAGCAGCGCCGGGCAGCCAATACGGAAGGAGAGGGGGATGCTGCAGCGGCGCTTACTACCAATGAAATAGTGCTGCTGCGGCTCAAGTCCCCCCTCCCTCCTCCTTCTCACCTGCCCGGCACTGTAGCTCTCCTCCACAGCGCGGTGGCGGCGCAGACTTCAGAGGCATGTAATGAGTCAATTTGACTCATTACATGCCGCTGGCCGTGCGCCCTCAGGGCAACTGCGCTGTGTGCCAAGCCCACTTGGCACACACGTAGTTACGGCCCTGGTTTCCAGATCTTTGTGTAGTAGCAGAACACAATGCATTTTTTTCCATCATTTATTTTAAAAGATTAAGAGTTAAAAATGGTGGTAGTTTTGATGGTGGGGGTTATACCTCTCTAATTAGCTGCCAGCCTTTCAACAAGAAGGGAACTCTACTTGTCCACTCATATAAGTTGAGTTACACTTGGGGCAGCGGCAGATTGCACATTGGCCCCCACAGGGAAGATTCCCGGTACATATGGGGCATGTTTTGTTTGTTGACATGTGAGGGGTAATGCTGCCACCATGGTTACATGGTAAATCTCTGATGCTGCCCATATGAGGTAACATCTACTAATTTTTCCAGGTCCACTTTCAGTTCCCAATTCGGCCCTGATTGGGGGCTGCATAATGTCTACAAACCATTATGTGCAATTTCAATTTTCCCCCCTTAAACTTCTAATTGTATTAACAACTTAATTGATTTCCCTTCAAAACCATCTATAAAATTGGTTTTTTTTTAATTATAGTTTAAAAAGTCTTTTTTTAAATATTTAAATATTATATTATGCACACCTGCAGTACGGAGCTTATCATCAAAAACAGGGGGACACAGTGGGGTGGCCCGGTCACATGTGATCTGACCATGCCAGTTAAGTGATTAAAACTGACAGCCATGTGGCAATTAAAGTAGAGATGAGCGGGTTCGGTTCCTCGGAATCCGAACCCGCCCGAACTTCAGTTTTTTTTACACGGGTCCGAGCGACTCGGATCTTCCCGCCTTGCTCGGTTAACCCGAGCGCGCCCGAACGTCATCATCCCGCTGTCGGATTCTCGCGAGGCTCGGATTCTATATAAGGAGCCGCGCGTCGCCGCCATTTTCACACGTGCATTGAGATTGATAGGGAGAGGACGTGGCTGGTATCCTCTCCGTTTAGAGTGACTAGAGTACGAGAGACACAAATTTTGGGGAGCATATAGGAGGAGTACTACTTCTTGCTGCTGATAGTGTGACCAGTGACCAGTGCCACCAGTTTAATTAATCCGTTCTCTGCCTGAAAAAAAACGATACACAGTGTGACACAGTCACACATACCATATCTGTGCTCAGCCCAGTGTGCTGCATCATATACTGTATATCATTATCTGACTGCTGAGTGCTCAGTGCTCACTGCTCACACAGCTTGATTGTGGGGGAGACTGGGGAGCAGTTATAGCAGGAGTACATTTAAGTACAGTGCACACTTTTGCTGCCAGAGTGCCACTGCCAGTGTGACTGACCAGTGACCACTGACCACCAGTATTGTGATTGTCTGCTGACCACCAGTATATTGATATTGATTGTCTGCCTGAAAAAGTTAAACACTCGTCGTGTGGTGTTTTTATAAACGCATTCTTCAGACAGTGTCCAGCAGGTCCGTCATTACATAATATATACCTGTCCGGCTGCAGTACTAGTGTGATATATATATATATATTAATTTTATCTCATTATCATCCAGTCTATATTAGCAGCAGACACAGTACGGTAGTCCACGGCTGTAGCTACCTCTGTGTCGGCAGCCGCTGGTCCATCCATAATTGTATACCACCTACCCGTGGTTTTTTTTTCTATCTTCTTGATACTAGTAGCTTACTTTAGGAGTCTGCAGTGCTGACAGACAGTGTCCAGCAGGTCCGTCATTACATAATATATACCTGTCCGGCTGCAGTACTAGTGTGATATATATATATATTTTAATTTTATCTCATTATCATCCAGTCTATATTAGCAGCAGACACAGTACGGTAGTCCACGGCTGTAGCTACCTCTGTGTCGGCAGTCGCTGGTCCATCCATAATTGTATACCACCTACCCGTGGTTTTTTTTTCTATCTTCTTGATACTAGCAGCTTACTTTAGGAGTCTGCAGTGCTGACAGACAGTGTCCAGCAGGTCCGTCATTACATAATATATACCTGTCCGGCTGCAGTACTAGTGTGATATATATATATATATTTTTTAATTTTATCTCATTATCATCCAGTCTATATTAGCAGCAGACACAGTACGGTAGTCCACGGCTGTAGCTACCTCTGTGTCGGCAGTCGCTGGTCCATCCATAATTGTATACTACCTACCCGTGGTTTTTTTTTCTATCTTCTTGATACTAGTAGCTTACTTTAGGAGTCTGCAGTGCTGACAGACAGTGTCCAGCAGGTCCGTCATTACATAATATATACCTGTCCGGCTGCAGTACTAGTGTGATATATATATTTATTTTAATTTTATCTCATTATCATCCAGTCTATATTAGCAGCAGACACAGTACGGTAGTCCACGGCTGTAGCTACCTCTGTGTCGGCAGTCGCTGGTCCATCCATAATTGTATACCACCTACCCGTGGTTTTTTTTTCTATCTTCTTGATACTAGTAGCTTACTTTAGGAGTCTGCAGTGCTGACAGACAGTGTCCAGCAGGTCCGTCATTGCATAATATATACCTGTCCGGCTGCAGTACTAGTGTGATATATATATATATATTTTTTAATTTTATCTCATTATCATCCAGTCTATATTAGCAGCAGACACAGTACGGTAGTCCACGGCTGTAGCTACCTCTGTGTCGGCAGTCGCTGGTCCATCCATAATTGTATACCACCTACCCGTGGTTTTTTTTTCTATCTTCTTGATACTAGTAGCTTACTTTAGGAGTCTGCAGTGCTGACAGACAGTGTCCAGCAGGTCCGTCATTACATAATATATACCTGTCCGGCTGCAGTACTAGTGTGATATATATATATATATTTTAATTTTATCTCATTATCATCCAGTCTATATTAGCAGCAGACACAGTACGGTAGTCCACGGCTGTAGCTACCTCTGTGTCGGCAGTCGCTGGTCCATCCATAATTGTATACCACCTACCCGTGGTTTTTTTTTTTATCTTCTTGATACTAGTAGCTTACTTTAGGAGTCTGCAGTGCTGACAGACAGTGTCCAGCAGGTCCGTCATTACATAATATATACCTGTCCGGCTGCAGTACTAGTGTGATATATATATATATTTTAATTTTATCTCATTATCATCCAGTCTATATTAGCAGCAGACACAGTACGGTAGTCCACGGCTGTAGCTACCTCTGTGTCGGCAGTCGCTGGTCCATCCATAATTGTATACCACCTACCCGTGGTTTTTTTTTCTATCTTCTTGATACTAGTAGCTTACTTTAGGAGTCTGCAGTGCTGACAGACAGTGTCCAGCAGGTCCGTCATTACATAATATATACCTGTCCGGCTGCAGTACTAGTGTGATATATATATATATATATATTTTAATTTTATCTCATTATCATCCAGTCTATATTAGCAGCAGACACAGTACGGTAGTCCACGGCTGTAGCTACCTCTGTGTCGGCAGTCGCTGGTCCATCCATAATTGTATACCACCTACCCGTGGTTTTTTTTTCTATCTTCTTGATACTAGTAGCTTACTTTAGGAGTCTGCAGTGCTGACAGACAGTGTCCAGCAGGTCCGTCATTACATAATATATACCTGTCCGGCTGCAGTACTAGTGTGATATATATATATGTATTTTAATTTTATCTCATTATCATCCAGTCTATATTAGCAGCAGACACAGTACGGTAGTCCACCGCTGTAGCTACCTCTGTGTCGGCAGTCGCTGGTCCATCCATAATTGTATACCACCTACCCGTGTTTTTTTTTTCTATCTTCTTGATACTAGTAGCTTACTTTAGGAGTCTGCAGTGCTGACAGACAGTGTCCAGCAGGTCCTTCATTACATAATATATACCTGTCCGGCTGCAGTACTAGTGTGATATATATATATATTTTAATTTTATCTCATTATCATCCAGTCTATATTAGCAGCAGACACAGTACGGTAGTCCACGGCTGTAGCTACCTCTGTGTCGGCAGTCGCTGGTCCATCCATAATTGTATACCACCTACCCGTGGTTTTTTTTCTATCTTCTTGATACTAGTAGCTTACTTTAGGAGTCTGCAGTGCTGACAGACAGTGTCCAGCAGGTCCGTCATTACATAATATATACCTGTCCGGCTGCAGTACTAGTGTGATATATATATATATTTTAATTTTATCTCATTATCATCCAGTCTATATTAGCAGCAGACACAGTATGGTAGTCCACGGCTGTAGCTACCTCTGTGTCGGCAGTCGCTGGTCCATCCATAATTGTATACCACCTACCCGTGTTTTTTTTTTCTATCTTCTTGATACTAGTAGCTTACTTTAGGAGTCTGCAGTGCTGACAGACAGTGTCCAGCAGGTCCGTCATTACATAATATATACCTGTCCGGCTGCAGTACTAGTGTGATATATATATATTTTTTAATTTTATCTCATTATCATCCAGTCTATATTAGCAGCAGACACAGTACGGTAGTCCACGGCTGTAGTTACCTCTGTGTCGGCAGTCGCTGGTCCATCCATAATTGTATACCACCTACCCGTGGTTTTTTTTTCTATCTTCTTGATACTAGTAGCTTACTTTAGGAGTCTGCAGTGCTGACAGACAGTGTCCAGCAGGTCCGTCATTACATAATATATACCTGTCCGGCTGCAGTACTAGTGTGATATATATATATTTTAATTTTATCTCATTATCATCCAGTCTATATTAGCAGCAGACACAGTACGGTAGTCCACGACTGTAGCTACCTCTGTGTCGGCAGTCGCTCATCATCCATAAAGTATACTAGTATCCTTCCATCTCCATTGTTTACCTGAGGTGCCTTTTAGTTGTGCCTATTAAAATATGGAGAACAAAAATGTTGAGGTTCCAAAAATAGGGAAAGATCAAGATCCACTTCCACCTCGTGCTGAAGCTGCTGCCACTAGTCATGGCCGAGACGATGAAATGCCAGCAACGTCGTCTGCCAAGGCCGATGCCCAATGTCATAGTACAGAGCATGTAAAATCCAAAACACAAAATATCAGTAAAAAAAGGACTCAAAAATCTAAAATAAAATCGTCGGAGGAGAAGCGTAAACTTGCCAATATGCCATTTACCACACGGAGTGGATAGGAACGGCTGAGGCCCTGGCCTATGTTCATGGCTAGTGGTTCAGCTTCACATGAGGATGGAAGCACTCAGCCTCTCGCTAGAAAAATGAAAAGACTTAAGCTGGCAAAAGCACAGCAAAGAACTGTGCGTTCTTCGAAATCACAAATCCACAAGGAGAGTCCAATTGTGTCGGTTGCGATGCCTGACCTTCCCAACACTGGACGTGAAGAGCATGCGCCTTCCACCATTTGCACGCCCCCTGCAAGTGCTGGAAGGAGCACCCGCAGTCCAGTTCCTAATAGTCAGATTGAAGATGTCAGTGTTGAAGTACACCAGGACGAGGAGGATATGGGTGTTGCTGGCGCTGGGGAGGAAATTGACCAGGAGGATTCTGATGGTGAGGTGGTTTGTTTAAGTCAGGCACCCGGGGAGACACCTGTTGTCCGTGGGAGGAATATGGCCATTGACATGCCTGGTCAAAATACCAAAAAAATCAGCTCTTCGGTGTGGAAGTATTTCAACAGAAATGCGGACAACATTTGTCAAGCCGTGTGTTGCCTTTGTCAAGCTGTAATAAGTAGGGGTAAGGACGTTAACCACCTCGGAACATCCTCCCTTATACGTCACCTGCAGCGCATTCATAATAAGTCAGTGACAAGTTCAAAAACTTTGGGCGACAGCGGAAGCAGTCCACTGACCAGTAAATCCCTTCCTCTTGTAACCAAGCTCACGCAAACCACCCCACCAACTCCCTCAGTGTCAATTTCCGCCTTCCCCAGGAATGCCAATAGTCCTGCAGGCCATGTCACTGGCAATTCTGACGAGTCCTCTCCTGCCTGGGATTCCTCCGATGCATCCTTGCGTGTAACGCCTACTGCTGCTGGCGCTGCTGTTGTTGCTGCTGGGAGTCGATGGTCATCCCAGAGGAGAAGTCGGAAGACCACTTGTACTACTTCCAGTAAGCAATTGACTGTCCAACAGTCCTTTGCGAGGAAGATGAAATATCACAGCAGTCATCCTGTTGCAAAGCAGATAACTGAGGCCTTGACAACTATGTTGGTGTTAGACGTGCGTCCGGTATCCGCTGTTAGTTCACAGGGAACTAGACAATTTCTTGAGGTAGTGTGCCCCCGTTACCAAATACCATCTAGGTTCCACTTCTCTAGGCAGGCGATACCGAGAATGTACACGGACGTCAGAAAAAGACTCACCAGTGTCCTAAAAAATGCAGTTGTACCCAATGTCCACTTAACCACGGACATGTGGACAAGTGGAGCAGGGCAGGGTCAGGACTATATGACTGTGACAGCCCACTGGGTAGATGTATGGACTCCCGCCGCAAGAACAGCAGCGGCGGCACCAGTAGCAGCATCTCGCAAACGCCAACTCTTTCCTAGGCAGGCTACGCTTTGTATCACCGGTTTCCAGAATACGCACACAGCTGAAAACCTCTTACGGCAACTGAGGAAGATCATTGCGGAATGGCTTACCCCAATTGGACTCTCCTGTGGATTTGTGGCATCGGACAACGCCAGCAATATTGTGTGTGCATTAAATATGGGCAAATTCCAGCACGTCCCATGTTTTGCACATACCTTGAATTTGGTGGTGCAGAATTTTTTAAAAAACGAGAGGGGCGTGCAAGAGATGCTGTCGGTGGCCAGAAGAATTGCGGTACACTTTCGGCGTACAGGCACCACGTACAGAAGACTGGAGCACCACCAAAAACGCCTGAACCTGCCCTGCCATCATCTGAAGCAAGAAGTGGTAACGAGGTGGAATTCAACCCTATATATGCTTCAGAGGTTGGAGGAGCAGCAAAAGGCCATTCAAGCCTATACAATTGAGCACGATATAGGAGGTGGAATGCACCTGTCTCAAGCGCAGTGGAGAATGATTTCAACGTTGTGCAAGGTTCTGCTGCCCTTTGAACTTGCCACACGTGAAGTCAGTTCAGACACTGCCAGCCTGAGTCAGGTCATTCCCCTCATCAGGCTTTTGCAGAAGAAGCTGGAGACATTGAAGGAGGAGCTAACACGGAGCGATTCCGCTAGGCATGTGGGACTTGTGGATGGAGCCCTTAATTCGCTTAACAAGGATTCACGGGTAGTTAATCTGTTGAAATCAGATCACTACATTTTGGCCACCGTGCTCGATCCTAGATTTAAAACCTACCTTGGATCTCTCTTTCCGGCAGACACAAGTCTGCTGGGGTTCAAAGACCTGCTGGTGAGAAAATTGTCAAGTCAAGCGGAACGCGACCTGTCAACATCTCCTCCTTCACATTCTCCCGCAACTGGGGGTGCGAGGAAAAGGCTCAGAATTCCGAGCCCACCCGCTGGCGGTGATGCAGGGCAGTCTGGAGCGACTGCTGATGCTGACATCTGGTCCGGACTGAAGGACCTGCCAACGATTACGGACATGTCGTCTATTGTCACTGCATATGATTCTCTCCCCATTGAAAGAATGGTGGAGGATTATATGAGTGACCGCATCCAAGTAGGCACGTCAGACAGTCCGTACTTATACTGGCAGGAAAAAGAGGCAATTTGGAGGCCCTTGCACAAACTGGCTTTATTCTACCTAAGTTGCCCTCCCACAAGTGTGTACTCCGAAAGAGTGTTTAGTGCCGCCGCTCACCTTGTCAGCAATCGGCGTACGAGGTTACTTCCAGAAAATGTGGAGAAGATGATGTTCATTAAAATGAATTATAATCAATTCCTCCGTGGAGACATTGACCAGCAGCAATTGCCTCCACAAAGTAGTACACAGGGAGCTGAGATGGTGGATTCCAGTGGGGACGAATTGATAATCTGTGAGGAGGGGGATGTACACGGTGATATATCGGAGGATGATGATGAGGTGGACATCTTACCTCTGTAGAGCCAGTTTGTGCAAGGATAGATTAATTGCTTCTTTTTTGGTGGGGGTCCAAACCAACCCGTCATTTCAGTCACAGTCGTGTGGCAGACCCTGTCACTGAAATGATGGGTTGGTTAAAGTGTGCATGTCCTGTTTATACAACATAAGGGTGGGTGGGAGGGCCCAAGGACAATTCCATCTTGCACCTCTTTTTTCTTTAATTTTTCTTTGCGTCATGTGCTGTTTGGGGAGTGTTTTTTGGAAGGGCCATCCTGCGTGACACTGCAGTGCCACTCCTAGATGGGCCAGGTGTTTGTGTCGGCCACTAGGGTCGCTTAGCTTACTCACACAGCTACCTCATTGCGCCTCTTTTTTTCTTTGCGTCATGTGCTGTTTGGGGGGTGTTTTTTGGAAGGGCCATCCTGCGTGACACTGCAGTGCCACTCCTAGATGGGCCAGGTGTTTGTGTCGGCCACTAGGGTTGCTTAGCTTACTCACACAGCTACCTCATTGCGCCTCTTTTTTTCTTTGCGTCATGTGCTGTTTGGGGAGTGTTTTTTGGAAGGGCCATCCTGCGTGACACTGCAGTGCCACTCCTAGATGGGCCAGGTGTTTGTGTCGGCAACTAGGGTCGCTTAGCTTACTCACACAGCTACCTCATTGCGCCTCTTTTTTTCTTTGCGTCATGTGCTGTTTGGGGAGTGTTTTTTGGAAGGGCCATCCTGCGTGACACTGCAGTGCCACTCCTAGATGGGCCAGGTGTTTGTGTCGGCCACTAGGGTCGCTTAGCTTACTCACACAGCTACCTCATTGCGCCTCTTTTTTTCTTTGCGTCATGTGCTGTTTGGGGAGGGTTTTTTGGAAGGGCCATCCTGCGTGACACTGCAGTGCCACTCCTAGATGGGCCAGGTGTTTGTGTCGGACACTAGGGTCGCTTAGCTTACTCACACAGCTACCTCATTGCGCCTCTTTTTTTCTTTGCGTCATGTGCTGTTTGGGGAGTGTTTTTTGGAAGGGCCATCCTGCGTGACACTGCAGTGCCACTCCTAGATGGGCCAGGTGTTTGTGTCGGCCACCAGGGTCGCTTAGCTTACTCACACAGCTACCTCATTGCGCCTCTTTTTTTCTTTGCGTCATGTGCTGTTTGGGGAGTGTTTTTTGGAAGGGCCATCCTGCGTGACACTGCAGTGCCACTCCTAGATGGGCCAGGTGTTTGTGTCGGCCACTAGGGTCGCTTAGCTTACTCACACAGCTACCTCATTGCGCCTCTTTTTTTCTTTGCGTCATGTGCTGTTTGGGGAGTGTTTTTTGGAAGGGCCATCCTGCGTGACACTGCAGTGCCACTCCTAGATGGGCCAGGTGTTTGTGTCGGCCACTAGGGTCGCTTAGCTTACTCACACAGCTACCTTACTACCTCATTGCGCCTCTTTTTTTCTTTGCGTCATGTGCTGTTTGGGGAGTGTTTTTTGGAAGGGCCATCCTGCGTGACACTGCAGTGACACTCCTAGATGGGCCAGGTGTTTGTGTCGGCCACTAGGGTCGCTTAGCTTACTCACACAGCTACCTCATTGCGCCTCTTTTTTTCTTTGCATCATGTGCTGTTTGGGGAGTGTTTTTTGGAAGGGCCATCCTGCGTGACACTGCAGTGCCACTCCTAGATGGGCCAGGTGTTTGTGTCGGCCACTAGGGTCGCTTAGCTTACTCACACAGCTACCTCATTGCGCCTCTTTTTTCTTTGCGTCATGTGCTGTTTGGGGAGTGTTTTTTGGAAGGGCCATCCTGCGTGACACTGCAGTGCCACTCCTAGATGGGCCAGGTGTTTGTGTCGGCCACTAGGGTCGCTTAGCTTCCTCACACAGCTACCTCATTGCGCCTCTTTTTTTCTTTGCGTCATGTGCTGTTTGGGGAGTGTTTTTTTTGGAAGGGCCATCCTGCGTGACACTGCAGTGCCACTCCTAGATGGGCCAGGTGTTTGTGTCGGCCACTAGGGTCGCTTAGCTTACTCACACAGCTACCTCATTGCGCCTCTTTTTTTCTTTGCGTCATGTGCTGTTTGGGGAGTGTTTTTTGGAAGGGCCATCCTGCGTGACACTGCAGTGCCACTCCTAGATGGGCCAGGTGTTTGTGTCGGCCACTAGGGTCGCTTAGCTTACTCACACAGCTACCTCATTGCGCCTCTTTTTTTCTTTGCGTCATGTGCTGTTTGGGGAGTGTTTTTTGGAAGGGCCATCCTGCGTGACACTGCAGTGCCACTCCTAGATGGGCCAGGTGTTTGTGTCGGCCACTAGGGTCGCTTAGCTTAGTCATCCAGCGACCTCGGTGCAAATTTTAGGACTAAAAATAATATTGTGAAGTGTGAGGTGTTCAGAATAGACTGAAAATGAGTGGAAATTATGGTTTTTGAGGTTAATAATTCTTTGGGATCAAAATGACCCCCAAATTCTATGATTTAAGCTGTTTTTTAGTGTTTTTTGAAAAAAACACCCGAATCCAAAACACACCCGAATCCGACAAAAAAAATTCGGTGAGGTTTTGCCAAAACGCGGTCGAACCCAAAACACGGCCGCGGAACCGAACCCAAAACCAAAACACAAAACCCGAAAAATTTCAAGTGCACATCTCTAAATTAAAGTGTAACTGTTGACAGGGGTGCTTTCAAATCCCATGGTGGTCTGATGTGGGCAAATGCAGGATTTGTGGGGGTAGGGGGGAATTTAGGAATGCGTGTGTGTATATACTACATGCTCAGGCTCCCCCTGGGTCACAGCTGCTAAAACACTCCCATCCTTCCCCAGAGCCAACACCAGTGGAAGTGCCCAAAACCCCCTGTGGCTCTTTTTATTTCCCTGTGGCTGTTCTGTGTTCTTGCTGCTGCCCGCCAGCTATGCAGCACAGACACTCTGTTGGTCTTTTCACTTCAGTCACACCACTGACAGACTGCAGTGACATCAAACTTCCCGCTGTCTTTGGCTCCGCCCAAGTATGATATCAACAAAGTCATTCCGGCAAAGGGGATATACTTGTTACCTATTCTACCCATGTCTAGATGTCTCCAATTAGCCGGTGGCCATTTTGTGGTTGTCATAATGGCACTATTATGTATAGGATAGAATTAGTATACAGTATACCGAAACCCTGCAGCTTTCCTTACCACTCATACCCGAACTGTAGAATACACACACTGCGGACTGTCTCCACCCCACACGCACGCGGACACACACACACTATGATTCCAGAATACACCCACACTCAGACTGCAGATTACACACAAACACACACTGGATCTGCAGACTCCCCCTCTCCCCTCCCCCCCACACACAAACACACACTCAGACTGCATATAATACACACATCACACTGGGACTGCCCCTCCATCCCCCACACACACTGGGACTGCAGATTACACACACAGTGGGACTGCAAACTGCCCTTCCCCCACACACACTGGGAATGCAGATTACATACACACACACACACACCAGGACTGCAGACTGCCCTTCCCTCCCCACACGCACACTCACACTCTGACTGCACATTACAAACATGGACATACACTGGGACTGCAGACTGACACCTCCTGAACCCCAAACACACACTGGGACTGTAGATAACACACACACTGGGAATGCAGATTACAAACACTGGGACTGCTGATTGACCCCTCCCCCACACAAACTGGGACTGCAGACTGCTTACAGTCTTCTTTTCATCAGGACTTTGCTGTTAAATATTTATACTCAGGACTTTGCCATCATCCCACTTGGGACAGACCTGCCATTTTCTATACTTTGGTTATTGATCATCTGTTAACATTTTGGTTTCCCATAATATTAAGTGTACCATTTATATTTAATAAAACTGCATTGAATAGGTATCTGTCATCTGCCTGAGTGATCTAAGGAACCCTGTTGCCTCAAAGTTGGTGGCAGCAACAGTGGTATTACTTCCTGATAGGCATTGCAAAATATGGAAACAACAAGCCAAGCTATAACTAGGTATCACTCTCTAAGATCTGTGAAAGGTTCTGCTATGCGATCAGAAGGGGTCAGTAGGTAGCAGTGGTGGCTCCAGAGGTGGGGCTGCAGCGCCGTCCAAAATTCAAATAGTTGAGTCACACCAACTGTCAATCCAAATGCTGCCAAACATTGCCGGCCTGGACTCACTGGCTGTTGGTGTGGCTCTGCTATTTGAATTTTGGACTGTGCTGCAGCCCCACCTCTGGAGCTGCCACTGGTAGGTATTATGTCCCCCACAGAGACATTGGTCCAGTGACTGATTTACTGTGAACCATGAAGAGGTTAATGATAAGTCCTACTGTATAAAGATAAATAGAGATGGAGTGTTTGGATCATGTGACCAGAATCCCCAATGCAAACAGTCACATTGAACAATTGCCTGAAATCAAAGATTTCGGGGTGGGGCCCACGGATTGTTACAAACTCAGAAGCCCATATGGTATCAGTGGTTGGCATGGAGCACTGTTTCTGATACTAAAAGTTTAGAGTCTCCTGGGTTACTTATGGGTGAATTAGCTCTCAATTTAAAAATCAAATGAATAAGTGATTCAATATAGCCATTTTTTCTACAGTTACACTGTGGTGTGGTATGGAATATTTCAGTGTGTGTGTGCGTGTGCTTGTGTCATCAACTCAACTCAGTGGCCATACTGGAAGACAAAACCCCTCTTAGAATGTAAATCATAGTTTCAATGTTCTTTTCACACCATTATGTCAGACTCTGTTAAATTAAATAAATTAGCATGCTCCCGCTTTGAATACGAGGACCCCGTACCTAGTGTTCCAAGAAAATCTATTACAAGTGTTATTAAAAAATGAGTGCAATGCATTCTGAAAAAGCCACTAATTACCTAATGCATATTAAGCTACTAGAAAATAACTAACCTTTTGGCTGCCATTACAATGAGCCCTGGCCCTCTTGACATTAAATAGTTTACAGCTGTATGTTTATCGACTGAAGCTGGGAACATATATTTATACCTAAGTCTGTATATGTGTATATATATATATATATATATATATATATATAAAATTGCTTAATGTGTAGACGTTAATCAAGGGAAATTACATTACCATTTAAAAGTCAATGTTTAATTTAAATGCCTTATGTTACATTTTTGCCAACAAAATGAAATATTGGTACAGATGGCATTTGGCACAAATGGCACACAGAAGAAAACCTGTCTAACTATAATTGCTCACATAGCTGCATTGAACCTATTACAAATGCAAAACACCACTGGGTTCATGGCAGCGATATTCATCATGCA
Organism: Pseudophryne corroboree; assembly: GCF_028390025.1. NCBI lineage: Eukaryota > Metazoa > Chordata > Amphibia > Anura > Myobatrachidae > Pseudophryne > Pseudophryne corroboree. The sequence goes on along the minus strand of NC_086450.1, from coordinate 296,353,157 downwards.
GGAAGCAATTGTTCTACTGGGTAACTCAATACCTATGCTCTCATACTATATTCACTATGATAGACTTGACTGTTGTTTCAAGAGGTCTCAAGATAATGTAACAGAATATGAATGTGTACCTGAAAAGGTCAGTTAGTGAATAACTACTGCCTGTAATAAGATGCTTGTAGATGCATATACATCTCTTCTTCATCATACTTTACAAGGAAAGATTTGCTTATTGAACTTATCAGAAGTTGCTGTAATAACAGTAGTTACAATATGTTTTCTTCCAGTCTATTGATTGTTTAAGGTTTAGCACTGTAGCTTGTTACTGTACATATGTAGAGTACTTTACATTTGTTGCTGTTTATTGAGTTGTCCAGCTGAGGTCATCCACCTCACTCCCTTAATGGTTACCTTCTACTTAGGATGAACAAACAGAAGGAGCAGAGACCTTTAATTAATGGATAACTAATACAGTACTTTGTGCATCAGAGGCACTGATGCAGCTCACATGGGGGGGGGGTATCCATAAACTAATTGGATGACAGCAGACTAACATGTTGCCACATTCATTACACATTTTTTATTCACATAAGTTTAGGTTTCATTTCCGGTACATTCTCATGTACTGCAAGGTCTTTGCTCCTGCTTTTAAAAAAGCTATTGTCAGGTAATAGTAGGTATGAGAGTATTACTCAGTGAATGTATTCATATGGAAGAATAAAAATACAAATATGAACATCTGTAAAATACAGAACTTACATATAATTTCTAGTGTTTGGAACTGATAGAGTTAACCTAATAATATAACAATGTTAATTTATTTTATTTATTTATTAACAGTTTCTTATATAGCACAGCATATTCCGTTGTGCTTTACAATTAGAACAACAATAATAGAACAAAACTGGGTAAAAACAGACAGACATAGAGGTAGGAAGGCCCTGCTCGCAAGCTTAAAATATATAGGGAAATGGGCATTGATACACAAGGATAGATGCTACCTATTGCATAATGGTCCACCTGATTGCTAGGTTCTTAATGGGTTGTATGATACGATCACCCAGCAATGTTGGCCAAGGGTCAGGAGGGAGTGAGAGTAAAGAAAGACAAGATATGTGATGTTATGAATACTCTACAGAGGATGTAATTAGATAGGGAAGCACTGAAGGTTGTGTGGGTGGGTCTGGCATTTGATAGGCTTGTCTGAAGAGGTGAGTTTTCAGGGAACGTTTAAAGGTTTGGAGACTAAAGGTGAGTCTTATTGTGTGTGGGAGGGCATTCCACAGAGTGGGTGAAGCCTGGATAAAGTCCTGTAATTTTGAGTGTGAACAATACGTGTGGATGAGAGATGCAGTTCTTGTGCAGAGCGGAGAAGTCGGGCAGGGCAATATTTTGAGATGAGTGAAGAGATGTATGTTGGTGCAGTTTTGTTAATAGCCTTGTATGTAAGTAAAAGTATTTTATATTTAATATGGTAGAATACCGGTAAGCAATGGAGGGACTGGCAGAGTGGATCTGCAGACGATAAACATCTAGCGAGGAAGATTAGCCTCGCAGCTGCATTAAAAATGGATTGTAGTGGTGAGCGCCTATGTTTAAGAAGACCAATCAGGAGGCTATTACAATAATCAATGCGGGATATAATGAGAGCATGTATTAGAGTTTTGCTGTGTCTTGTGTAAGATATGGTCGTATTTTGTATATGTTTCTTAGATGTATGTAACATGATCTTGAGACATATTGAATGTGGGGAACAAAAGACAGTTCAGAGTCAAGAATGACACATAGGCAGCGAGCTTGTGGGGTAGGGATGATTGCTGAGTTATCAACAGTGATAGCAATATCAGGTTGGTAACTACTATTGGCCAGTGGAAATATAATACATTTTGTTTTGGAAATATTAAGTTTGAGGTGGGAAGATGTCATCCAAGATGAAATGGCAGGAAGGCATTCAGTGACACGGCCCAATACAGATGGTGACAAATCTGGGGAGGATAGGTAGATTTGAGTATCATCCGCATACAGATGATATTGAAATCCAAAAGAGTTAATTAGTTTGCCAAGAGATGTGTTATAGATAGAGAAAAGCAGAGGACCTAAGACTGAGCCTTGTGGTAATCTCTACTGAGAGAGGTAGCGAAAAGGAGGTGGATTCAGAGAAATGAACACTGAAGGAGCAATTAGATAAGTAGGATGAGAACCAAGAAAAGGCTGTGTCCTGATGACCTAGGGATTGTAGTGTTTGTATGAGAAGAGAGTGGCCAGCAGTGTCAAAAGCAGCAGAGAGATCAAGGAGAATAAGTAGTGAGTAATGACCTTTAGATTTAGCAGTGACCAAATCATTCACTACCCTAGTCGGTGCTGTCTCTGTGGAGTTTTGGGCATGAAATCCTGACTGAAATGGGTCCAGTAAGCTGTGTGAGTTAAGAAAGTGTGTAAGGCGAGTGTAGGAAAGTCTCTCAAGTAGCTTTGAGGGGCATGGGAGCTGAGAGCTGGGACGGTAGTTTGAGAGAGAGTTAGGGTCAGAAATTTGTTTTTTCAGAATGGGAGTAATCACTGCATGCTTGCACAGAGAAGGAAAGATACCAGTAGACAGAGAGAGATTACAGATAAGGCTGGGATGAGCACAGCAGACAGAGCTTTACTAATTTGTGAGGGTATAGAGTCAAGGGGAGAGATAGTAGAGTAGGCAGATGAGAAGAGTGCAGATACTTCATTTTCATTTGTGGGATCAAATGAAGAGAAGGTGTTAAAGGGTTCAGGAAGGGAATTGAGCAGGTCACTGGCTGGAAAGAGCATGCCATTTCATTTCTGATCTTATCAATCTTGTCCTTGAAATAGGAAGCAAGATCTTGCGCACTGATAGTGGCTGGTGGGTTGGGTGAGTGAGGGAGGGAGGGAGGGAGGGAGGGAGGGAGGGAGGAAGGGACAAGAAGTGATTTAAATGTATTAAAAAGTTGCTTGGGGTTAGAGGCTTGAGCAGAGATGAGAGATTGGAAATATGTTTGTTTGGCATTACGATAAGTGTGGTACATGGTCTTATATGTGAGGAAGTCACATTAACTACAACATTTACACCACTGTCGTTCTACTTTACATGAGGGTTTTTGTAGGTGTTGTGTGTATTTAGAGTGCCACGGTTGACATCTAAGTCTATGTGGAATGTTCTGCAGTGTCCTGGAGTAATAACTTCCACTTTGTAGACCAACTCTCTAGTTTAGAGGTAGGGGCTATATGGGTAAAATATATTTATTATTTGTAAGTGTATAATGACTGCATTGCTTAATAACATGAAATTGTCATGAAATTACCTTTGAATTAAAGGAATACTTTCAAATGAATTGCTAGTACTGTCATTCAGACAATACGTAGTTGCATTGTATGCTGTGTAAAATGTGACCCTTTAAAAGGCTTGCCTATGACCTCACAGGTTACAAGAAACTATAGACTTGCTTCTCAATGTTCTGCATGCAATTAAAATAAACAAGTGTTATCCCTGAGACAGCAACTCATTATTATTATTCAATTACTGTACTCCAAGGAAGGCTCCAATGTTAGTACCCCTGTAAGGTCATGTCTTACAGATTATTCTTTGTAGGAAGGAACATGTACAGTAGAATAATAATTGATTATGCCATATACATGAATTTACCTGTGTGTGGTTATGAAAATAATCAAATTTCCAACAGTGTACAGCACGCTACCATTATCTTTGCATCATACAATAGTAAGAAGGGGAGTTGAATATCTGTCAGCATCATCGGTATGCTTTCCAGAACAGGCTGCTTTTCTCGGCTCCTGTATTGTAATTTTCTGGCATCCAGTTTGGTTATTATGTCTAGAAGTCGAGCAGCTGTGCAGAGAAATCATTGTCTCTGGGTGCTGGATAGCAGAACAACTATCACCACCCAACTGAGACAAATACCTACTACTGCTACCCATTTATACAGTTAAGTGGGTAACAGTAATAGGTATTTATGTCAGTTGCAGTTGGATAGTTGTAGTAGTAGAGACACATGATGACAACTGAGGGTTGTATTTGCAAAGTGCAATGGAATATGCTGTGCTATATAAGAAACTGTAAGGAAGATGGCATTTGGGGTGTCGTAGTAGTAAGGGACACACATATGAACTAGGTAAAATAGTAAGGACACAGATAACAGCTGGTGGTGATATAAGTAAAGCAGTAGGGACACAAAGGATGGCAGTAGAGGGTACTGACACTTTACCTACAGTTCTCCTGGAAATCAGGAAAAGCAGTCCTTCATCAGGCTGAAGTCTTATAGTGATCTATTGCATGATATCAACAGAACCAAATTCCTCACACAGACCGTTTCTCTCTCATCTGCATTATGCCATGCACTTAGCTACAATTTACATTTTTAACAGTCTTTTTTTAAGTTGATTTAGGACTAGGGTATGAGGGACCTTATATATTACTTTGGCCCCACACTGTACCAGTATAATCTTATAAGAACTCTCAAGTGTATGGGTGTATTCTTATAATAACTTCACCAGATGTAGCCTGGAAAATGCCCCATCCCACAACTGGAAGTGTGTTTAAAATGCTTGTATCCACATGGGGTCTTGAAGAACCCTACAAGGGAAAGAGGTGTTACAGTACTTTAGTAAACATGAATGACTCATAGGGCCTGATTTACAGTCACATATAGTTTGGCCCCATTTGCAGTGGTATTGTTTGCTCAGAATGAAATAGAAATTTTATCTGCATTCAGTTTGCTGCACTGGCCCATCCATCCATTTGTGAAATAACAATTATCACTATTATTGCACCAGCCCTATCATTGGTATGAGATAGCTGCCTGAAATCAACAAGATTGCTGCATATGCTTACATTTGAATAGCCTGCATTTCCTTCTACATACTCACAACACACCAACACTGCACTTATTTTATGTATTGACAACTAGTGGTCACCTAAGTAAACCCACTAAGTGACTCTAACTGGAAATGTGGTAATGATGTGTATGACTATGAACCACTCATAACAGCTTATTGTACAGGAAGCAGATTCCAGTGCATGCACAGCTGCTAAAAATTGCAAGATCCATCCACAGAGCGGGTGTAGTATGGTATGCCGGCGGTCGGGCTCCCGGCGACCAGCATACCGGCGCCAGGAGCCCGACCGCCGGCTTACCGACAGTGTGGTGAGCGCAAATGAGCCCCTTGCAGGCACGGTGGCACGCTACGCGCGCCACACTATTTTATTCTCCCTCCAGGGGGGTCATGGACCCCCACAAGGGAGAATAAGTGTCGGTATGCCGGCTGTCGGGATTCCGGCGCCGGTATACTGTGCGCCGGGATCCCGACAGCCGGCATACTGAAGTCCACCCCACAGAGCAGACTAGTGTGCAACGCTGAATCAGTCTCAGGATAAGATTGGCCTCACAATGAGAATATCCACTTGACTGATAGAGCCAAGTGGTTATTCTCACTCCTAATAATAAGATGGAGACTCTGAATGGGTAGGGAATACAAATATCTCTTTCCACCATTCATGTACATTAATTCCTATAAAAACACTTTTTTTTAACACTCATTAAATGTGCTATGTGCTATATATTGCCAGATTTAATACCCAATTAAAGGTCTCACTATTTGCACCAAACACAGTAATCCTCTAAAATTGACATATTATTTTCTCTACTAGTTACCAGCTTGTCAAAATTATGGAACAACATAACAGTAATGTCAGCGCTGGCAGTAGTGCTCATCCGAACAGAGCAACACTTGAATTGCTCTATCTGGCACTATGTAGTGGCAACCGGGGGGGAAGCCAAACCCTTGAATTCCCCCGTAGAGGTGGAGAGCAGCGTTAGACTTTTATTACATAGGATTTCTTGATTTTTTTCTTTTTTAGATATATAAATGATGTTAGAATATTCATAAGTCATTTTATATCGGTAATGTAGGACTGTGAGAGTAAAGGTGTTTGTAAGGTGCTATAGCTTTATTATTCTTTTTGTGTTCTGTCATGAAATTAGGGACATGTGACAATGATGCAGCAAGCTAGCTGCAATACAATCAGAGGGAGCTAAACTATACCAGCGATTTGTCATTTGTGACAAATCATTACAGACAAGTTGCATTTTCAGTAAAAAGCACCTTTATTTTTAACTAGTTGTACTGGTGATCCACTATTGTTTACTTGTTTAAACAATAACTTACACAAATGTACTTTTAATGGCAAATTTGTTTTTACAAGCAGATTTTAATATATCATCAATAAATGGTCAAAAAAAGATTAAAATAAGTAGCATGTTGCAAACAACATATAAACTGTGGCAGACAATCTAAAAAATAGATGCAATTTGTTGCACTTGACAGAAGTCACACAATACAAATTGCTAGTGTAAGTCATAGCAATACTGTCTAAAAGTAAAGTGACAGTAAATCGCCAGCATAGCTAGTTCCATACAACTCCTTATATTACACAGAATACAGCTTATCGCCAACAATTTGTCACAGCAGACACATTGGTGGAGTAATTTAGCCCTTTGACACTGTTGTTTGAGAATCAGATCAATTCAATGCAGCCTTATCTGTGCTATAAAAAATCCATGGTCAACAAAAACTTGCCTAAAGCATCCCATTTTGGAATCTCTCATTTGTCCAGGTGTTTCAGTTCCAAGCTACAGTACTGTATGCCTAAACTACTATTCAAGCAAAACCATAGTGGGAAATTAAGGATAAACTTAACTTTGTTCAAAACTCATTTTCAGCAGATTTGGGTTCATTATGATTATTAATAAAGTAAATTTCACAGTAAGTATACTCCAATGTTCCATGTTCTCTCCCTTGTGTAGTTCCAGTGAAAATAGGAAGAACATTTTTCAACATAATTCCTTTTCCTTATTTGTAACAATTGTAATAATATTGCTTAGTAGTCTAGGAAAAAATGTACTGTCTAACTGATGGTTTGTAAATTGTATTGTTTAATATAATCTTCTCAATTGTGCTATAAAGATAATTTATACAGGAATATCATTTGCGTTCACTCACTACATTTTTCTCTTTGTCCTCACAGGACTTTTTTGTATAATTATACTGGTTTAATAATCATTAGATTTTTATTTTAATCTATGAGTACCTAACTTATAATGAGTTCTAATCAGATGGATGCAGCTGCAAAGAAAATGTATATTAAAAATTAAAATTAGCATTATTAAAATGTGAAGAACTACATGCAAACACAATTAGATTTTGACATATTCAAATGATACCAGAATGCAATTTTACTTAATAAATAAATAAAATAACAATTAGTGGGAACATTTTATAATTATTTGCACTGACCCTTAAGCCTGCCTTGTTGTTGTGTTAATAAAACCAGAAGTAAAACTTATTTAAAGCATATATCGTAGACCTAAAAATCTGGAGGTGACAAAACAAGCAATATTTTAGCTCTTAACAAGAGCTGTGAGCAACAAATATACATTTACAATAAATACAAACTAATTCTGGTTTAAATTAATTAAAAGTTGCATAGTGATAAATTTGCATGGAAAACATTTGTTTTGACTCTGTGAATATACGGTGTAGTGTATATGGTACATAGAAATGTACAGATCTCCAGCATTTTAATTTGAAATACATATATTTGGTGCTTTATTTGAAAATAGGTCTGAAAGGTGCTGAAAGTAGAGTAGTGGAGAGTGAAATTGATTGAACGTTCCCAGTCCCCAAGTGGTGTTAGCAGTTGTGTGTTAGGAACATCCAGGGTAATTTCCTTATGTACTGTATCAAATGTTCACCACACCTCCTAGATTATAGACTCCCCTGGGCAGAGAATACTTATGGGGTAGATTTACTAAAATGCTAGTTTATAGAAGTGGAGACATTGCCCATGTCAGCCAATCAGATTCTAGCTATTATCTTCTAGAATGTGCTAGATAAATGATAAGTAGAATCTGATTAGTTGTTTCTATAAACCCCCACTTTAGTAAATTTGCCCCTTATAGTCTATTTCATGTCATTGTACTGTAAGTCATTTGTTTGTGTCATGATTCCCTCAACAAAGAATGCTACATACTAAGAAAGCTCTTTATAAATAAAAAAACTAACAATAATAATTTCAAATTATCTGAGTGATAGAACTGTAAATAAAATGTTGGTTCTCAGTAAAATATTTTCAGTGTGCAAATTTCTTCACACAACTATAGACAGTGATACTAACACTTACCATGGATGCCAAGGTGGGGGAGACATGCATCACATTATCTGTGGATGGAATCACAAAGCTACCAATGTAGTGCACCATGGCAATGCCCCCTCTGTGTACTGGGGCTCAACATATATAAAGGCAGTCCTATTTGCAGGGACAGATTGGGATGGGAAACCAGCCCAGTAAATTTATGGAAGCATCCCTTATAGGGGTGTGGTCTGATGAGAGGGTGGGGTTGAGGTGGGCAGGATCCTACCTCATATGGCCTGATTGTATGCAATTGTGGCCTTTCTTGCGTCTTTTGCTGCAGTAGTGTCTGTGACCAGGGGCGGATTGGGAACTAAAAGTGACCCTGTAAAATTTTGTAGAAGTATCCAGACATGGGCAGCACAAGAGGTATAACATACCGTGTAGCCATGGCTGCATCACTGGATGGCAGGGTTGCTGTACTGCAGAGATGGAATAACAGAATGAATGGGGACAATGCAGTGTACTGAGTATGGTGGGCTTCCTGTCATGTGGGGGGGTGAGGCCACATGACATCACACAAAACAGGCCCCACAGTCACGTCAGCCTACCAGGAATCTTCCTGGTGAACCCTGTGGCCAATCCGCTCCTGCCTCTTTGTCATCTCTATAATGGGTAATATTGTCTGTCTCATCATGTGAATCATATGCAGCAAGGAACTGTACTGGCAATGTTAATCAAGCTTGGTTTTTGCAAGCTGATTTGATAAGGCATTGTTGATTCTGCATGTAAAACTGCAACCCCAATTTATAAATAAAGATTAAAGACAGGATGGAAAGAACACAGCTGCTTCACTTAAATATTGTACATCAAAATATATTGCAATTATAGCAAAATAAGTCTCATATAATCCTATAATCATAAACAAAAATATTTCAATTATTTCTTTTCTATAACATATTCTACAACATATTCTTACAGGTTAGCTTCACTTTAAACAATGGTATATCTCCCTACATAGTGTTCCCCAACATTGATTGATAGATGCCTAGGTTTATGTTAGTGGCACCGCTGCGGCATCTTCACATGCATCAGCTGTGCTAGAACATGCAAAAGCCGCAAGAGGTGTCTTAAGTTTAAAGACGCCCTCTTCCGGATTTTGTGATCCAATCGTTGCTTCCAATGACACAGCATTGGATCCTCTGTATGAACATCGAACATCTGAGTAATCCTCAGCTTGCTTTGGATGTCCAGCACAAATATGCTGCTGGGACCAGTGAAGCTGCATCCAAAGATGGCTTCGGCATGCTCAGAAAATGGGGTCAACATGCCCCCATTTTTGGAACATTCCTCTCCACCGCCCCCAAAGCCAGCAAAATGTTGACTATGTAGAACCAGATCTGTACATGCTCAGTGTGGCTTCTGTGCATTTGCAGATTAGTTAACATTGGAGATTTATGTAAATATTAGATTTAAGTAAATCTGTAAATCAGGGCCAATGTTGGCTGATGTTATTACAGTTCTATAAGATTTTAAATGAGATATCCAGTTAGAGATTAATCCCTAGTGATCATTAACTTAAAATAAAAATTACAAAGTAGCTGTGTTCCTTTACTACTCTCTTTCTTTGGAAACCTTCCAGCTAACATATACAGGTAAAATGTGATTAATGGAACTTAGTCCTATGGGGATGTTATATTATTAGTAAGTCTTATATCAGTAAATTGCGAGACAGTAAACTGAACAATCTGCATTATTTATAGGATGTTTTGTAGCTTCCTGCAGTTGTCTTAAAACGCAAGGTTGCATAATCTTGAAAATAATTATTGTAGTCCCTATGCCAAGTAGTTATCTTAATATAGAGATGTAGTCAATATTATTTCAAATAGATATTTCTATTTAACCCAATGATTAACTCTGAAAAATTTGCTAAGACCTTTTCCTAATAGTGGCTGTAAATGGTGGACAATGTAAAATCATTATTTTGTCCACTGTATGAACTAAAGCTTGGTACACACTGAACGATATAATGGCTACTCAATTGAACGACTTATATATCGTTGGCACGTCAGTGGTTGTGTACCAGTGATATGTCTGAAAATTATATCATTCACAGACATATTGCGTTGACTGTGTAGATAGCCAATGGCTGATATACAGTATCTGCACATATATTGGCACATCATGCTGTGTTTACAGTAGAGATGAGCGCCTGAAATTTTTCGGGTTTTGTGTTTTGGTTTTGGGTTCGGTTCCGCGGCCGTGTTTTGGGTTCGAACGCGTTTTGGCAAAACCTCACCGAATTATTTTTGTCGGATTCGGGTGTGTTTTGGATTCGGGTGTTTTTTTCAAAAAACCCTAAAAAACAGCTTAAATCATAGAATTTGGGGGTAATTTTGATCCCAAAGTATTATTAACCTCAAAAAACATAATTTACACTCATTTTCAGCCTATTCTGAACACATCACACCTCACAATATTATTTTTAGTCCTAAAATTTGCACCGAGGTCGCTGTGTGAGTAAGATAAGCGACCCTAGTGGCCGACACAAACACCGGGCCCATCTAGGAGTGGCACTGCAGTGTCACGCAGGATGTCCCTTCCAAAAAACCCTCCCCAAACAGCACATGACGCAAAGAAAAAAAGAGGCGCAATGAGGTAGCTGACTGTGTGAGAAAGATAAGCGACCCTAGTGGCCGACACAAACACCGGGCCCATCTAGGAGTGGCACTGCAGTGTCACGCAGGATGTCCCTTCCAAAAAACCCTCCCCAAACAGCACATGACGCAAAGAAAAAAAGAGGCGCAATGAGGTAGCTGTGTGAGAAAGATAAGCGACCCTAGTGGCCGACACAAACACCGGGCCCATCTAGGAGTGGCACTGCAGTGTCACGCAGGATGTCCCTTCCAAAAAACCCTCCCCAAACAGCACATGACGCAAAGAAAAAAAGAGGCGCAATGAGGTAGCTGTGTGAGTAAGATTAGCGACCCTAGTGGCCGACACAAACACCGGGCCCATCTAGGAGTGGCACTGCAGTGTCACGCAGGATGGCCCTTCCAAAAAACCCTCCCCAAACAGCACATGACGCAAAGAAAAAAAGAGGCGCAATGAGGTAGCTGACTGTGTGAGTAAGATTAGCGACCCTAGTGGCCGACACAAACACCGGGCCCATCTAGGAGTGGCACTGCAGTGTCACGCAGGATGTCCCTTCCAAAAAACCCTCCCCAAACAGCACATGACGCAAAGAAAAAAAGAGGCGCAATGAGGTAGCTGTGTGAGTAAGATTAGCGACCCTAGTGGCCGACACAAACACCGGGCCCATCTAGGAGTGGCACTGCAGTGTCACGCAGGATGGCCCTTCCAAAAAACCCTCCCCAAACAGCACATGACGCAAAGAAAAAAAGAGGCGCAATGAGGTAGCTGACTGTGTGAGTAAGATTAGCGACCCTAGTGGCCGACACAAACACCGGGCACATCTAGGAGTGGCACTGCAGTGTCACGCAGGATGTCCCTTCCAAAAAACCCTCCCCAAACAGCACATGACGCAAAGAAAAAAAGAGGCGCAATGAGGTAGCTGTGTGAGTAAGATTAGCGACCCTAGTGGCCGACACAAACACCGGGCCCATCTAGGAGTGGCACTGCAGTGTCACGCAGGATGTCCCTTCCAAAAAACCCTCCCCAATCAGCACATGATGCAAAGAAAAAGAAAAGAAAAAAGAGGTGCAAGATGGAATTATCCTTGGGCCCTCCCACCCACCCTTATGTTGTATAAACAAAACAGGACATGCACACTTTAACCAACCCATCATTTCAGTGACAGGGTCTGCCACACGACTGTGACTGATATGACGGGTTGGTTTGGACCCCCCCCAAAAAAGAAGCAATTAATCTCTCCTTGCACAAACTGGCTCTACAGAGGCAAGATGTCCACCTCATCTTCACCCTCCGATATATCACCGTGTACATCCCCCTCCTCACAGATTATCAATTCGTCCCCACTGGAATCCACCATCTCAGCTCCCTGTGTACTTTGTGGAGGCAATTGCTGCTGGTCAATGTCTCCGCGGAGGAATTGATTATAATTCATTTTAATGAACATCATCTTCTCCACATTTTCTGGATGTAACCTCGTACGTCGATTGCTGACAAGGTGAGCGGCGGCACTAAACACTCTTTCGGAGTACACACTTGTGGGAGGGCAACTTAGGTAGAATAAAGCCAGTTTGTGCAAGGGCCTCCAAATTGCCTCTTTTTCCTGCCAGTATAAGTACGGACTGTGTGACGTGCCTACTTGGATGCGGTCACTCATATAATCCTCCACCATTCTATCAATGTTGAGAGAATCATATGCAGTGACAGTAGACGACATGTCCGTAATCGTTGTCAGGTCCTTCAGTCCGGACCAGATGTCAGCATCAGCAGTCGCTCCAGACTGCCCTGCATCACCGCCAGCGGGTGGGCTCGGAATTCTGAGCCTTTTCCTCGCACCCCCAGTTGCGGGAGAATGTGAAGGAGGAGATGTTGACAGGTCGCGTTCCGCTTGACTTGACAATTTTGTCACCAGCAGGTCTTTCAACCCCAGCAGACCTGTGTCTGCCGGAAAGAGAGATCCAAGGTAGGCTTTAAATCTAGGATCGAGCACGGTGGCCAAAATGTAGTGCTCTGATTTCAACAGATTGACCACCCGTGAATCCTTGTTAAGCGAATTAAGGGCTGCATCCACAAGTCCCACATGCCTAGCGGAATCGCTCCGTGTTAGCTCCTTCTTCAATGCCTCCAGCTTCTTCTGCAAAAGCCTGATGAGGGGAATGACCTGACTCAGGCTGGCAGTGTCTGAACTGACTTCACGTGTGGCAAGTTCAAAGGGCATCAGAACCTTGCACAACGTTGAAATCATTCTCCACTGCACTTGAGACAGGTGCATTCCATCTCCTATATCGTGCTCAATTGTATAGGCTTGAATGGCCTTTTGCTGCTCCTCCAACCTCTGAAGCATATAGAGGGTTGAATTCCACCTCGTTACCACTTCTTGCTTCAGATGATGGCAGGGCAGGTTCAGTAGTTTTTGGTGGTGCTCCAGTCTTCTGTACGTGGTGCCTGTACGCCGAAAGTGTCCCGCAATTTTTCTGGCCACCGACAGCATCTCTTGCACGCCCCTGTCGTTTTTTAAAAAATTCTGCACCACCAAATTCAAGGTATGTGCAAAACATGGGACGTGCTGGAATTTGCCCATATTTAATGCACACACAATATTGCTGGCGTTGTCCGATGCCACAAATCCACAGGAGAGTCCAATTGGGGTAAGCCATTCCGCGATGATCTTCCTCAGTTGCCGTAAGAGGTTTTCAGCTGTGTGCGTATTCTGGAAAGCGGTGATACAAAGCGTAGCCTGCCTAGGAAAGAGTTGGCGTTTGCGAGATGCTGCTACTGGTGCCGCCGCTGCTGTTCTTGCGGCGGGAGTCCATACATCTACCCAGTGGGCTGTCACAGTCATATAGTCCTGACCCTGCCCTGCTCCACTTGTCCACATGTCCGTGGTTAAGTGGACATTGGGTACAACTGCATTTTTTAGGACACTGGTGAGTCTTTTTCTGACGTCCGTGTACATTCTCGGTATCGCCTGCCTAGAGAAGTGGAACCTAGATGGTATTTGGTAACGGGGGCACACTGCCTCAATAAATTGTCTAGTTCCCTGTGAACTAACGGCGGATACCGGACGCACGTCTAACACCAACATAGTTGTCAAGGACTCAGTTATCCGCTTTGCAGTAGGATGACTGCTGTGATATTTCATCTTCCTCGCAAAGGACTGTTGAACAGTCAATTGCTTACTGGAAGTAGTACAAGTGGGCTTACGACTTCCCCTCTGGGATGACCATCGACTCCCAGCGGCAACAACAGCAGCGCCAGCAGCAGTAGGCGTTACACGCAAGGATGCATCGGAGGAATCCCAGGCAGGAAAGGACTCGTCAGACTTGCCAGTGACATGGCCTGCAGGACTATTGGCATTCCTGGGGAAGGAGGAAATTGACACTGAGGGAGTTGGTGGGGTGGTTTGCGTGAGCTTGGTTACAAGAGGAAGGGATTTACTGGTCAGTGGACTGCTTCCGCTGTCACCCAAAGTTTTTGAACTTGTCACTGACTTATTATGAATGCGCTGCAGGTGACGTATAAGGGAGGATGTTCCGAGGTGGTTAACGTCCTTACCCCTACTTATTACAGCTTGACAAAGGGAACACACGGCTTGACACCTGTTGTCCGCATTTCTGGTGAAATACCTCCACACCGCAGAGCTGATTTTTTTGGTATTTTCACCTGGCATGTCAACGGCCATATTCCTCCCACGGACAACAGGTGTCTCCCCGGGTGCCTGACTTAAACAAACCACCTCACCATCAGAATCCTCCTGGTCAATTTCCTCCCCAGCGCCAGCAACACCCATATCCTCCTCATCCTGGTGTACTTCAACACTGACATCTTCAATCTGACTATCAGGAACTGGACTGCGGGTGCTCCTTCCAGCACTTGCAGGGGGCATGCAAATAGTGGAAGGCGCATGCTCTTCACGTCCAGTGTTGGGAAGGTCAGGCATCGCAAACGACACAATTGGACTCTCCTTGTGGATTTGGGATTTCAAAGAACGCACAGTTCTTTGCGGTGCTTTTGCCAGCTTGAGTCTTTTCAGTTTTCTAGCGAGAGGCTGAGTGCTTCCATCCTCATGTGAAGCTGAACCACTAGCCATGAACATAGGCCAGGGCCTCAGCCGTTCCTTGCCACTCCGTGTGGTAAATGGCATATTGGCAAGTTTACGCTTCTCCTCCGACAATTTTATTTTAGGTTTTGGAGTCCTTTTTTTTCTGATATTTGGTGTTTTGGATTTGACATGCTCTGTACTATGACATTGGGCATCGGCCTTGGCAGACGACGTTGCTGGCATTTCATCGTCTCGGCCATGACTAGTGGCAGCAGCTTCAGCACGAGGTGGAAGTGGATCTTGATCTTTCCCTAATTTTGGAACCTCAACTTTTTTGTTCTCCATATTTTATAGGCAGAACTAAAAGGCACCTCAGGTAAACAATGGAGATGGATGGATTGGATAGTTTACTAGTATACAATTATGGACGGACTGCCACGGTTAGGTGGTATAAAAAAACCACGGTTAGGTGGTATATATTATAATAATAATACAATTATGGATGGATGGACGGACTGCCTGCCGACTGCCGACACAGAGGTAGCCACAGCCGTGAACTACCGCACTGTACACTGGTTGATAAAGAGATAGTAGTATACTCGTAACAACTAGTATGACACTATGACGACGGTATAAAGAATGAAAAAAAAACCACGGTTAGGTGGTATATATTATAATAATAATACAATTATGGATGGACGGACTGCCTGCCGACTGCCGACACAGAGGTAGCCACAGCCGTGAACTACCGCACTGTACACTGGTTGATAAAGAGATAGTAGTATACTCGTAACAACTAGTATGACACTATGACGACGGTATAAAGAATGAAAAAAAAACCACGGTTAGGTGGTATATATTATAATAATAATACAATTATGGATGGACGGACTGCCTGCCGACTGCCGACACAGAGGTAGCCACAGCCGTGAACTACCGCACTGTACACTGGTTGATAAAGAGATAGTAGTATACTCGTAACAACTAGTATGACACTATGACGACGGTATAAAGAATGGAAAAAAAACCACGGTTAGGTGGTATATATTATAATAATAATACAATTATGGATGGACGGACTGCCTGCCGACTGCCGACACAGAGGTAGCCACAGCCGTGAACTACCGCACTGTACACTGGTTGATAAAGAGATAGTAGTATACTCGTAACAACTAGTATGACACTATGACGACGGTATAAAGAATGGAAAAAAAACCACGGTTAGGTGGTATATATTATAATAATAATACAATTATGGATGGACGGACTGCCTGCCGACTGCCGACACAGAGGTAGCCACAGCCGTGAACTACCGCACTGTACACTGGTTGATAAAGAGATAGTAGTATACTCGTAACAACTAGTATGACACTATGACGACGGTATAAAGAATGAAAAAAAAAACACGGTTAGGTGGTATATATTATAATAATAATACAATTATGGATGGACGGACTGCCTGCCGACTGCCGACACAGAGGTAGCCACAGCCGTGAACTACCGCACTGTACACTGGTTGATAAAGAGATAGTAGTATACTCGTAACAACTAGTATGACACTATGACGACGGTATAAAGAATGGAAAAAAAACCACGGTTAGGTGGTATATATTATAATAATAATACAATTATGGATGGACGGACTGCCTGCCGACTGCCGACACAGAGGTAGCCACAGCCGTGAACTACCGCACTGTACACTGGTTGATAAAGAGATAGTAGTATACTCGTAACAACTAGTATGACACTATGACGACGGTATAAAGAATGAAAAAAAAACCACGGTTAGGTGGTATATATTATAATAATAATACAATTATGGATGGACGGACTGCCTGCCGACTGCCGACACAGAGGTAGCCACAGCCGTGAACTACCGCACTGTACACTGGTTGATAAAGAGATAGTAGTATACTCGTAACAACTAGTATGACACTATGACGACGGTATAAAGAATGAAAAAAAAACCACGGTTAGGTGGTATATATTATAATAATAATACAATTATGGATGGACGGACTGCCTGCCGACTGCCGACACAGAGGTAGCCACAGCCGTGAACTACCGCACTGTACACTGGTTGATAAAGAGATAGTAGTATACTCGTAACAACTAGTATGACACTATGACGACGGTATAAAGATTAAAGAATGGAAAAAAAACCACGGTTAGGTGGTATATATTATAATAATAATACAATTATGGATGGACGGACTGCCTGCCGACTGCCGACACAGAGGTAGCCACAGCCGTGAACTACCGCACTGTACACTGGTTGATAAAGAGATAGTAGTATACTCGTAACAACTAGTATGACACTATGACGGTATAAAGAATGAAAAAAAAACCACGGTTAGGTGGTATATATTATAATAATAATACAATTATGGATGGACGGACTGCCTGCCGACTGCCGACACAGAGGTAGCCACAGCCGTGAACTACCGCACTGTACACTGGTTGATAAAGAGATAGTAGTATACTCGTAACAACTAGTATGACACTATGACGACGGTATAAAGATTAAAGAATGAAAAAAAACCACGGTTAGGTGGTATATATTATAATAATAATACAATTATGGATGGACGGACTGCCTGCCGACTGCCGACACAGAGGTAGCCACAGCCGTGAACTACCGCACTGTACACTGGTTGATAAAGAGATAGTAGTATACTCGTAACAACTAGTATGACACTATGACGGTATAAAGAAAGAAAAAAAAATACCACGGTTAGGTGGTATATATTGTAATACAATTATGGATGGACGGACTGCCTGCCGAGTTCCGACTGCCGACACAGAGGTAGCCACAGCCGTGAACTACCGCACTGTACTGTGTCTGCTGCTAATATAGACTGGTTGATAAAGAGATAGTATACAATACATACAACAATATACTACTATACTGGTGGTCAGGCACTGGTCACCACTAGTCACACTGGCAGTGGCACTCCTGCAGCAAAAGTGTGCACTGTTTAATTTTAAATTAATATAATATTATGTACTCCTGGGGGCTCCTGCTATAACAACCTGCAGTGCTCCCCAGTCTCCCCCACAATTATTATAAGCTTTGCCTTTTATACATTGATGTGCAGCACACTGGGCTGAGCTGAGTGCACACAGACTGAGTCACACTGTGTGACTGGCTGCTGCTGTGTATCGTTTTTTTTCAGGCAGAGAACGGATATAGCAGAGAACGGATATATATTAAAATAAATAAAAGTTAACTAACAACAACTGCACTGGTCACTGTGGTAAACTCTGTCTGACTCTGCACAATCTCTCTCTCTCTTCTAATCTAATTTCTAATGGAGAGGACGCCAGCCACGTCCTCTCCCTATCAATCTCAATGCACGTGTGAAAATGGCGGCGACGCGCGGCTCCTTATATAGAATCCGAGTCTCGCGAGAATCCGACAGCGTCATGATGACGTTCGGGCGCGCTCGGGTTAACCGAGCAAGGCGGGAGGATCCGAGTCTGCTCGGACCCGTGAAAAAAACATGAAGTTCGTGCGGGTTCGGATTCAGAGAAACCGAACCCGCTCATCTCTAGTTTACAGGTGGTCTTCCGTCTGCCCATAAGCTTTCTGTGGAGGCCACTGGTGACTGACATCACAACTGGACAGGCACATGTAAATGCCCACCCAGTTGTGATGTCAGGTATGACACATTGGATCAATGATTGGAAAGTGTGCATGCACTAAAACAGCTGGATGGCCAATCCGTTGTTTTAGTGTGTACACATCATAAGAATGCATCATGACACAGAATTACTGTGAGCGAAGCACACATTTTGCCCAGTTAGTAATTGTCTAAGAAACCCCTTGTCATCTGCCTAAGGCTAGCTTTATCTAGGAATTGAGTGGATTTTTAGCAGTCCTAATTATTCCTAGGAAATTTTGCTTTCTGTTATAGGGGTTCCATGTTATGACTTTCCTTGTAGTAGTGAGAACAGCCTAGCTGTCATTTCCTGGCCCACCACAGAAGCTGTAACTAAACCAATGAGAACTGGTGCCCTTTATACTTTGGGTAGGACTTGGTTTGGTTTTGCTTGGCTTTTTAAAAAAAAAAATCATTTCATTTTTATTAGTGGTAACAAAGCCAACAGAGAATGATAAAGTCAGTTAAGAACACAAAAACAAAAGGCAGTCATAAGTGGGTTATTTAACAGGTGAGAGTAACCAAAAGCAGATATAAAAATTGTGTCAAAATAAGAAAAGAAAGAGGATAACAAGCAACAGTAATATGGCAAGGGGAACATAGTACTGGGTGGCCAATGGTGGTTAAAAAAAAATCATGGATAGGGCGAATCAGCCACCAACATGTCTGAAAAGGGTTATACCTGGAGCAGCCTATTATTGATATAATGGGGCACAAGTCTCCCTGAGAGAACTAGAGATGATTCCATAGAAGGGACTGACAAGACGGATATTCAGAAAGGTCAAACTGGTTGTTAAGACTGTTCCGATTGGTAAGAATTAGCACGACCACAAGAACCAAAGGAGCACTTCTTGTTCTGTGCTTGTGCAAAAGCCAAGGCAGATGAGAGATCAAGTCTACTTCAGCCAGCTCACTCTTCAGATCTACCCACTGTTCAGTGCTGTGTGGTGAATGCCAAGTCACCACCTGGTTTAGATGAGTGAAGTAAAAGTACGAGAAGTTATGGTTTCAGAGAAGTACAAGTAACCCCAGGCCTCCGTCTAATGAGCACTGAGACAAAATATCTTGATGCAGCCAAGGATTTCTATAATCCCACACAAATTTGCAATAAAAGAATTGCAGAAAGGTCATTACATGATGGGGCACTGCAATTGGGAGCATCTGAAAAGGAACACGAATGTAAGTAAAATGTCTTCTTCAGCGCATTTATAAGGCCCACTCAAGGTACAATATATATATATATATATATATATATATAACATACAGTATCTCCACTATGTGGAAAGACAGCACTCTCCAATTCTCATAAAAATCAAAAAAAGTGAATATTTATTATATAGTTTTGTCTCACAGTTTTCCAGGAAATGTCCAACGTTTCGGTCCACACCGGGACCTTTTTCAAGGTATACAGCAAAATACATCCATACAGCAGTGCAGCATAGTTCAAAGTAAGTAGGGAAACCGGAGCACCAGATTGGCCTCACAGGCCCCTATTATATACCATTATATGAGCGCCATTCCCGCCTCCCAGGTGATTGGGGGCGTGATGGAACGCAATGTGGAACGCACCAGTCACTTCCGGTGCAACCGGAAGTCGGTAGTGCTACACAACCAAAGGTTCCCCGGGGTTCAGAACATGCAATAAGTAATGAGTAGAAGTGAGACGTATCCCCAGAGGAGCAGAGCTGGCACATTAAGCTATATTCTCACCGGGGCTAACGAGCGCACCCGGTGGAACGCATAACTGGAACGCACCAGTCACTTCCGGTACAACCGGAAGTCGGTAGCGCTTCAAAGACATATGCTCCCCGGGTTCAGTGTTTGGAATGCATGCAATAAGTATGTGGGCTGAAATGAGATGTATCTCCAGAAGGAGCAGAGCTGTGACATATTAACTATATTCCCACCGGGGCTAGCGAGCGCACCCGGTGGAACGCATACTGGAACGCAGACCTGACTTCCGGTATTGACCGGAAGTGCGTCACGCCAGCTGTCAGATGGTGCCGATATACATGGGATCTTCCAGAGTTGCTTAAATAAGAGCATAAAGTGATATTAAACGGGTGGTGCAGGTGGTGCAGCCTGTGCTATGTCGATCACTTTGGCAGGTGAATTTGACTGGGCTATCAAGTGCATTCAAGGAGCTTACCATCCGGTTAAATGTATCAGTGTCACCTTTCCATATTAGGAAAATATCATCTATAAACCGTTTATAAAATAATATATCAG
The DNA here is from genome assembly GCF_028390025.1 of Pseudophryne corroboree. NCBI lineage: Eukaryota > Metazoa > Chordata > Amphibia > Anura > Myobatrachidae > Pseudophryne > Pseudophryne corroboree. Next base: position 296,332,432 of record NC_086450.1, on the reverse strand, counting down.
TCTCATAGTCGGACAGGATGTGTGTTTGCTCGTATTGGGTCATGAAAATGTTGGCATATGCCGGTGCCAGGTTGGACCCCATAGCGGTCCCCTTACGTTGTAAATAGTATTTTCCTCGGTATAGGAAGTGATTCTGTTTGAGGACCAGTCCGGCTAGATCCAGAAGAAAACCCACTGGTGGCCCATTGGGTGGTTTCTTTAATAGTAATGCTCTTTCCAGTGCTTGGAGGCCTTGTTCATGAGGGATTACAGTATATAATGAACACACGTCCATAGTCGCCAATAGAATATTGTCCAGATCTGGAGGGAGATGAGCCAATTTCTGGAGAAAATCTGAGGTGTCACGCACATAGCTGCTACTGAGTTGCACTATGGGTTGTAAAAAAGTGTCTAGATACATGGCTCCTTGAATGCACTTGATAGCCCAGTCAAATTCACCTGCCAAAGTGATCGACATAGCATCAATTTTCTGGATATAACCATCACTTTGACAGATGGCCGGATCTCCACAAGCCTATACAGAAAACCCACAGACAGAAATACTCTGTTATTATCTAGCAGCCAACATCCACCGGCATTAAAAAACAACCTTCCAGTGTCTCAATTCCTTAGGGTCATGCGGAACAATTCAGAGGAAGGCACCATGGAGAGTCAACTATCTGAAATGACCGAAAGATTCATACAACGAGGCTATAAGAAGAAAACAGTAACTGGATGTCTGTCAAAAGCCAGGAGGAAATTTGCCGAATCACCTAACACAACAAAGGATACAGCAACCATGAGTAGGATGGTATTTACCACCACATACAGCAACCAATCTAACAAAATTGCCAGGTCTGTTCATAGACATTGGCCAATCCTCGCAACTGATGACCAGCTCAAACTAAAGAAAAGCGCTCCCCCTATAATGGCTTACCGCAGATCACCGAACCTGAAACAACTTCTAATGAGACCGTTACTTGAACAGAATCCCTCTACGTCACAAACATGGCTTCATGAACAACGCCCAGGATGTTTCAAGTGCACAGGCTGCACCACCTGCAGGGGGATGCTTACAGGATCATTTTTTCCACACCCCCACTCTGGACGACCGATAGCGATTAAATTCAGACTACATTGCCTGATGGATCATCTCATCTATATCCTAACCTGCCCATGTGGACTCTACTATGTTGGGATGACCTCAAGGAGATTCAGAGACAGGATGGCAAACCATAGAACCTCTATCCATCAGGCCATCACTACTGGAACAGCTACATTACCAGTAGCATGACACTTTATGATATCACGGCATCAAGTATCGGACCTTAGATCTAAACTTATAGACTGGATACCCCCACCACCCCGAGGAGGCGACCGCACTTTACTGCTCAAGAAGAGAGAGAGCTCATGGATTCATAGACTGGACACTATTGCCCCTAGGGGTATGAATGAAAACAACCCATTGTCAATTTTCTTGAAATAACCTGGGATTCTTTTGTTTAACTAACCACTTAATATGAATGTATACTCTCTATAATTTGTCTGTCCATCCCTATGATTCCACAATATTGTCATATAGATGAACCTCTGCCATCACACCAACACACGTTATGATTAACCCAGCGTGACCTCCACAGGCCTCTTTATATACCCCTAAAAGCTTAGACCCTTTAGATATTCGCACAGGCTTTGCCTAATATTGGATGGTTTGTGCTATATGCATATATGTGTATGTCTACACATATATACATTTTTGTTTGCTTATTTTGCTTAATATGTTGTCTACATTCATCTTTGTCTTATATCTGATGGCGCAACCCCCGTTTAATATCACTTTATGCTCTTATTTAAGCAACTCTGGAAGATCCCATGTATATCGGCACCATCTGACAGCTGGCGTGACGCACTTCCGGTCAATACCGGAAGTCAGGTCTGCGTTCCAGTATGCGTTCCACCGGGTGCGCTCGCTAGCCCCGGTGGGAATATAGTTAATATGTCACAGCTCTGCTCCTTCTGGAGATACATCTCATTTCAGCCCACATACTTATTGCATGCATTCCAAACACTGAACCCGGGGAGCATTGTCTTTGAAGCGCTACCGACTTCCGGTTGTACCGGAAGTGACTGGTGCGTTCCAGTTATGCGTTCCACCGGGTGCGCTCGCTAGCCCCGGTGAGAATATAGCTTAATGTGCCAGCTCTGCTCCTCTGGGGATACGTCTCACTTCTACTTATTACTTATTGCATGTTCTGAACCCCGGGGAACCTTTGGTTGTGTAGCACTACCGACTTCTGGTTGCACCGGAAGTGACTGGTGCGTTCCACATTGCATTCCATCACGCCCCCAATCACCTGGGAGGCGGGAATGGCGCTCATATAATGGTATATAATAGGGGCCTGTGAGGCCAATCTGGTGCTCCGGTTTCCCTACTTACTTTGAACTATGCTGCACTGCTGTATGGATGTATTTTGCTGTATACCTTGAAAAAGGTCCCGGTGTGGACCGAAACGTTGGACATTTCCTGGAAAACTGTGAGACAAAACTTTATAATAAATATTCACTTTTTTTGATTTTTTTGAGAATTGGAGAGTGCTGTCTTTCCACATAGTGGAGATACTGTATGTGGTACTATGGGTCCCATCTGTTGAGGGATAGGACTCTGACTGGCACCCCACTGTGTACCCTTATATTGTGAGAGTGCAGGGACCCCCCTATATATATATATATATATATATATATATATAGTGTCCATGTGATCCGGCTCTCCTTTAGAATAAATTGCTGCACCGGGTGCCCCCGTGATAGATCAAGCATATAGGCAATGGACGCGGCACTCCTGGTGTCTGGATCAATAATGACTCTTAGCAGGCAAGTGGTAGCAGCCTGCTACCACTTGCCTGCTAAGAGTCATTATTGATCCAGACACCAGGAGTGCCGCGTCCATTGCCTATATATATATATATATATATATATATATAATATTTTCTCTATTGCAGTAAGTCCTGGCCAATTGCCCTAAATGATGGAGAGTAATTGTGTGTAAAAATGTAGATTACTCACTTATAAGGAGCACCCACCTCATAAAAACCGGTTCTCACACGTTTTAAACAGGAAAAACTGAAGATTTTATACAGTATATGTAAAAAATAAAGATAAAACAATATATAGTATAATAACATTTTGATATGTAGGATAAAAAAAATATTTTTAGCAGGGATAGAAATGTTAATGTCTTAGGCCCCAAACACCATCTAGGAAGAATAAAGGAGGGGTATACTTTTTTCTCCTTCTATAGATGTTCCCTTATCGGCAAGTAAAGGCAAACAGGCATGTCATGAATCGTTTCCTTCTGTCAGTCAATTTTCCCAGCAGAGGGTTTTTCCTTTAATGAAGCTCCACATAAAGGCATACTCTATATGAAAGAAAGAAAGAAGGGATAATAGTGCAGTACAGCTAAAACACCTTTAATTCCTACACAGTCAGATAAAAATAACTCTTGACTGTTTTGCCTGTACTGAAAAGAACCAGGATTAAAGATGGAGTAAAATACTTTGATTCATTTATTGATTAGTATTTTGTTCACAGCATCTATCAGAGTTTGCATCTGGAGACTTTAATGTGGAAGGGTTTCTATGGCAATTGACAACTGCAATTTCACCTTCATCCCATTCTTTTACCTTCATCTCAGAATACAGCCAAGATTAAATTTGCACATCACCGGAGAGCTGTCATTTGTTTAGTAAAATACCCTACCCTGTCAATCAGTGGCTAGATAAGGTAGTGACTGAATACTGTACATGTTGCTTTTAACACATCTGTCTAAAGCCAGCATGTAATTCAAGACCAAATGTTGATGAACCTTAAATTTGAGCCTTTTTAAATGCTAATTGCTGCAACAATGGATTGCTTTTTCTTTATTGAGCTAGCCTAAAGATTAAATTGACATTTCCAATCTGCATTGTTCTTATAGACTAGGCTGGGGGCTGGTTTTGTAGCTTTAATGATGTCATAGCTTTACATCAGTGAGAGGATGCTATCTTTCATTGTCATTCACATTGTCATCAAGTGTCAAGCAAGAGACATGAATGGATGTCTTAAAACGAAAAAAGGACTTTTGCAATTACCTCTTCATTCATCTTACAATCTCTACAGTGAATGAGATTAAGTTTATTTTCAATTATTTAAATTCCTACAGTGTCGTGTTTCTCACCAATATTTGCTTATAAATGCATGGGCATCATAGGATGAAGTGTTACATATATATATATATATATATATATATGTACATATAGATAGATAGATAGATAGATAGATAGATAGATAGATAGATAGATAGATAGATATGAATATATGCACAGTGGAAGGCGGCACTCAGAGACTTTTATCAGTTCAAAACAACGTGCTTTAATCGACGTTTCGGGAGACGTACTCCCGAAACGTCGATTAAAGCACGTTGTTTTGAACTGATAAAAGTCTCTGAGTGCCGCCTTCCACTGTGCATATATCAAGCTATCATTGCTTAAGGAGGGCACCTGTGCAGGTACCCAGCGGGGACGAGGAGTGCCGGACCCAACAGTGCAGTAGATATGAATATATATATATATATATATATATAAAACATAAAAACATACCTAATTATGCCTGCTTAAAAAGGAGACATGAGACAAATCCCTGTATTTCTTAACTAATATCAATTGTTTTATTATTTTATTAATATACAGCAACATTCAATAGAAATGTTTTCATTTTTACCAAAAGCCGTCAAGAGTATTTTCATCAGGTTTATTCCTTTGGCAAAAAGATACGATATAGCACATTTAATCTGATATGAAAACATTTGTATAAAAGGAATGTAAAATTATCCATAGAGGAAAAATTCTAACATTCTGAACATAAATACACAGACACTTTTTTTTTTTTGCTGTATTTTATTCCTCTAACTTCCTCTAAGTCATTATTTGAAATAAATTACAGCAGCTGACACCTGCAGTTGATAAATTAGCACAGGATAAACAAGAACAGCCATTTGCTAATTACGATGTTGGCAGGAAAAATCTTTCCTTCTGAAAGCTCAGTGTGAAAAAAAATGATATGAAATACAGCCATGCTGTCAATGCAAGAAAAACCTAATAGTCAACAATTATTGGGTTTAATTAATTAATTGCTAATTATATTGTATACTTTTTCATGCATAACATCATGTATAATGGGAAAGAAATGTTAAAATCCTGGATATCCTGGATAAAATACTGTATAGTATTTTCAATAAAAATACATTGCACCACTATAGTTTGAAGGATATTTGTTATTTAACTGTATTGTGACTCATCTGGGCTATACTATAAGGGTGCCCATAGTATGGATGAATTCACCTGCAGAGGTACCTGCTCACTGTAAACACACATTCATCAACACATGACCCCTCACTCCCAATCATTGAAACAGCAATGAACACATCTCTTTCAGAGAAACCCCCCACACACACCACGCATGCACACACACACACACACACACACACACACACACACACACACACACACACACTTACCAATCAAACGCATCTACCTAAAAGTGTTAGAGTCCTCACACTCCCTATCATTAAAAGATTAATTGATGCTGTACATTAGAGCAGCATTATATACTGAGTTGATGTACTTAACTTGCACTGTGCTGGATTATACTGGACATTTTTTGTTTGATTTCTGTGCATTTGAATATCAAAAGCAGCATTTCCAAAGTGTTTTAAATATATTCATTTAGAAATGCATGTCAAATGCCTGTTCAGGGTATATGCCTTTTAATTATGTACTTAATGCTTATATAAATGAAAGCTGACCACCCCTACCCATTGTCTCATAGAATATGTCACAGTATGATCCCCTAAATTGTATTGATCACTCCCCAACCTGGCTCTTCCCAGTGAGATCATGACTACAGCCAATTAATTCCCTCACCCTAAAGACTCAGTTACTATCAGTGATTATTTTATCAGTGATTATCTTATCTGGTGAATGCAGATAGTGTACTCTGCTGTGAGAATTTCAGTTTTATTTTACTAATTTGTATATACCTCCTGGTCTCCTCAGGTAGTAGAATTATGTAGAGTGTGCTATGATCATTTCTGTTTTTAATTCTGGTTTTAAATGGAGGTGTGTGTGGATCCTGCTTTGGTTTTTCCCAAACCATTCTCAGTGTTTTGTTTTTGTTGTTTGGCTTTGGCAAAACCACCCTCAAGTTTATTTGTTTGGATTCGGATTTGATTTTAATTTTGTAACAATTTTTTAAAACAGCTGGACCTGTTTTTGTTTCGATAATATTAACAACATCAATAATATTCATTGCCAGTTATTTCCAATCAATTTTGGCCACCAAAATGGAACCTGATATATTCTGAAATACAATCCAAAAACATGAAATGCAGATTTAAAATCTGAGATCCGACACTAAAACTGGGATTTGGTTTGATTCAGAATACCAATAGATCAGGATCGGGACTTGGATCGAATAAAGTTAAAAAAACCAAACTGCACATCTCTAGTTTTAAATACATATTACAATATTGCAGCCATTTTATTCAATAAGCATTGCAAACTTAATACAGGTTGAGCATCCCTTATCCAAAATGCTTGGGACCAGAAGTATTTTGGATATCTGATTTTTCTGAATTTTGGAATAATTGCATACCATAATGAGATATCATGGCGATGGGACCTAAGTCTAAGCACAGAATGCGTTTATGTTACATATACACCTTATACACACAGCCTGAAGGTAATTTTAGCCAATATTTTTAATAACTTTGTGCATTAAACAATGTGTGTGTACATACACATAATTCATTTATGTTTCATATACACCTTATACACACAGCCTGAAGGTCATTTAATACAATATTTTTAATAACTTTGTGTATTAAACAAAATTTGTGTACATTGAGCCATCAGAAAAAAAACAAAGGTTTCACTATCTCACTCTTGCTCAAAAAATTCCGTATTTTGTAATATTCCGTATTTCGTAATATTTGGATATGGGATACTCAACCTGTACATGCTTTTTTAATATTATTAACAAATTCATAATTGGCTCATATTTTATTTTTATTTGCCAGTGATGCTGGGGATGCGGGTTTCCACTAGTATACAGTACAGTAAGCACATCAGCTGTACACATGGTAACACTGACATTGCGCATATTATTTGTTTCTTTATTACCAGTTATTTATATAGCACACACATGTTCCACAGCGCTGTACAGAGAATATTTGACCATTCACATCAGCATATAAACACGCACCACTACAGGGCTGAAAATTTGCGTAATTTAGGGGTGATACTGGGATGATTCAATGGACATCACCCACACACAGCACCTAACTGAAATGACCCCAAAGGATTGTATGGTTTAAGTGTATTTTATTAAGTTAGTTATTAATTATTGGTCCGGGAGCAATTAATGACATCTTATGGGTGTTCTCTTTTGAGCTTAATCTTACAGCTGCTGAGTAATATTTAATCTTCTCATCCTTTTCTGTGGTTTCTTGTTTGAATGAAACTGCATATATAAATAGACCAAAACAATAAAAGAATATAGTGTTAAATGGGCAGTTTCAAAAAACACACCTTGGCCTGCAGATTACTTGGTTTATCATGGAAAATTATTTATAAACTCCTAATTGAGCTAAACCTTACAATATATCCCTGGATCCAGTCTCTGCTTTTCTCCTGGAGAAAAACTACTTTTTTTCTAGTATTACTACATCTGGATTCTTCTTGCTCATTCTTTTTAGAAGTGGATGATTTATTTTTCAGAGTAATATTGTGCCAACACAATCAAATCATAAATACTATCTTTACATATTCTCCAGTAATATATACATACAGAAAAACATCATTCTATTGCAGATTGAGTATTTTCCAGCAGCTAAAAAAGTTACATAAAAGAGTGGAGGCAGTTGCTTTCTTATTACTATATTTAAATATCACAAGACTTTACAGTAAATTCACAACAACTCAAACTCCATCAACCATGTTGTGCAGTTTTCATCAAAGATACAGTAATGCTTTTTCTTTATTTGATTACTCTGACTCGAAATCCTCAGATGAACTCACCCGTATAATTGACACTTCTTAGAACCTTGTTTCATCAATTATTTCTTCATTGAAGATTGCCCAAGGTATTTTTTTGTATAAGAGATAAACTTGGACTTGAATTGGTCTAGTGGGCTATAATATACTGTAGTTTTCTTGACAGCTGAGCTTTAATTAGGCCCAGTAATTACATACAGTATTGGAGTTACTGGTGGCCAGCTCTTTGTAAGGATGCCACTAAATTATTTTCTGTCTTTTCAGTGTATACACAAAATCAGATACATATCAAACTATTCTCCTTGAGAATATTTGTCATATCTTCAACCTTGTTCATGGACTTACATCTCTATAGATGTTAGCACAAATTGTTTTTCCAAGATGATGTCATCTAGGTCAGAGGTGGTTATTTTCTAAGGTTTGGAGAGAAAAAAGAAACAGAAGAATCTGTAATATTGACGCACTTACTAGAACTATTATTAAAATATAACCTTTATTCGATATTCATTAAATGAGATTTGTATTGTGAATAATTGATCCAGACTACAGCGAAACATAGAATTAAAAAATAACAAGGACTAACATATATGTGAATTGAAGAAATGAAGAAATGTGAATAAAGATTTAAAAAGTGTGTCCACGTGTGTGTTTCAATATGAGATCTTATCAGATAGCTGTGTGGGCATATGTATTGCCAATATCTGTAATTTTTATTATCCCAAATGATCTATCCCCACTGAGTCTCTATTTAAATGCGTATATTACAAATCGCTGGGAAAGGATCCCCATTTATTGGGGAGATTCCTTCTATTGCGGTTTGTCTAAGATGAAAGTTATGGTCCTGATATTGGAGTGATGTTCCCTCAATTTAAGATGATAAAGTTGTTTTAAGGATGTTTATTAAGAATTTAGGCAGTTCCTGTTTTCAAATCTCACAGCCCACATTTATATCGATGCTTGGCCAATATTCAATCAGGCTGGAGATATCAACAATGTATATTGCTTTCATTAGGGGTGTACCAACCCCAATTTCGTTAGAAAGCCTCCTATCTGTCAGCACAGATTTTCTTCTAGTTTGAATAATTTCACTAGAGAAAGGGTTTGCATACGCCAAAACATCAAAACATCACTTACATTACTCACACTGTTAAAGGCGATAATCCTTATTTGTCTTACAGTGTGATTGAACTATTTGTGTACACACACGTGGGCACACTGTGCCCCTGTAGATGTGGGCTGTGAGACCTGAAAACGGGAACTGCCATATTCCTATCAGCTCAAAGTGAGGAAACATCACTCCAATTTTAAATAGGATTATTATATCCTTATACGCTAGTTCAATCACACTGTAAGACAAATAAGGATTATCGCCTTTAACAGTGTGAGTAATGTAAGTGATGTTTTGATGTTTTGGCGTATGCAAACCCTTTCTCTAGTGAAATTATTCGAACTAGAAGAAAATCTGTGCTGACAGATAGGAGGCTTTCTAACGAAATTGGGGTTGGTACACCCCTAATGAAAGCAATATACATTGTTGATATCTCCAGCCTGATTGAATATTGGCCAAACATCGATATAAATGTGGGCTGTGAGATTTGAAAACAGGAACTGCCTTAATCCTTAATAAACATCCTTAAAACAACTTTATCAGCTTAAATTGAGGGAACATCACTCCAATGTCAGGACCATAACTTTCATCTTAGACAAACCGCAATAGAAGGAATCTCCCCAATAAATGGGGATCCTTTCCCAGCGATTTGTGATATATGCATTTAAGTAGAGACTCAGTGGGGATAGATCATTTGGGATAATAAAAATTACAGATATTGGCAATACATATGCCCACACAGCTATCTGATAAGATCTCATATTGAAACACACACGTGGACACACTTTTTAAATCTTTATTCACATTTCTTCATTTCTTCAATTCACATATATGTTAGTCCTTGTTATTTTTTAATTCTATGTTTCGCTGTAGTCTGGATCAATTATTCACAATACAAATCTCATTTAATGAATATCGAATAAAGGTTATTTTTTTAATAATAGTTCTAGTAAGTGCGTCAATATTACAGATTCTTCTGTTTCTTTTTTCTCTCCAAACCTCAGTGAATACATACTGTAGTTGACAGCACCCCCTGTAAATATAGGATATTATCCATTATTTGGAAAAAGAGGGGTTTTCTCCCAATGGATGTGTGGTGATGAATCTCACACACCTATAAAATCTTGATATTGCATTGAGTGTGCAGATACCAAATCTGTGTGGTTATTTTCTATAATGTACAATGGTGATTCAATAAGTAAGGTAACAAGACCTCTCAAGTGTGTAATGTTTTCTATTTCATACTAGTTTACCACCAGGCCAGAGCAGGTAGACTTCTGTTTCCCCTTACAGAATTAGACTGCACCTTATGTCAGTCATACTTTCCCTACATCAATTGTAAGATATGAGGGCTTGCAGAAACATTGACAAACATTGAGGTGTGTAGTGTGATTAGATGTCTGTGTTTAAAGTAAGTAAGTTTGGCTCTGATTCATCGTCCAACTGTGGATTTGGATGTGCCAAACTACCGTAACTGGTTTTGGATTTGGACATTTTTGAAAAATGTATTAAAAAGCTAAAATCACTTAATTTGGACCATTTTTTGTTACTAGAGTATTATTAACCTCAATAACATTTATTTCCAATCATTTCCAGTAAATTTTGACCACCTCACAGCTTATGATATTGTTTTCACCATTATTGGACAAAGGCTGCAGCGACCTGGTTTGTTCCTAAGTGACAGAGCAGCAGCACAAACACATGGCAGTTTATAGCGCATCTGTAAAACATTTCCACACAGCAGTGGCAGAAATGAAAGTTGGTGCCAAATGGAATTGTCCTTGGGCCCTCCCTCCCTTATGTTGGATATTAAAAAGGACATGTACAGTTAAGAAATCAAGCACTTCAGCAACAGGGACTGACACTTTTGTGGCTGAAGTGCTTGCTTTGTTTGAGCCCCCACAAAACAAATTTTTGGAAGGACTACCTCTGATCACTAATGAGGAGGTTCATGATGAGTGTGTTAATTACACTATATATAATTGTACAATATATTTCATGAACTCACTGCAAATTACATATTATGGAGGAATTGCCTAGATGGCTAACATCCCTACCTCTACTAACTTTGGCCTTACAAATGGAGTAGATGCCTTCACAAACATTGTCAGAATTTGGGTACAAATAATCCCACACCCAGGAGCCTTTTTGATCTTATGCCCAGTCACCACAATGGCTTTCTTTTTATCATGGGCAAGAACTGCAGCCACTGGTGTCTGATTTACACAAACAAAATCATCAACATCCTCCTCCTCAGTGTCAGATAGTAGTACACACACATCCCCTTCGTCCTGTTTCACTTCCACACATTAATACTCAATTTCTATTATGCCCTCATCATCACAATCTTTACTTATACTGCTCCCCACATGTGCAGATGGTGCAGAAATGGTGGAAGGAGGTGACAGAAGATGCTTTTCTATGAGGACAGTGTGAGAAATGTTAGACTCACACATACAGTAGCTAATGTGGACAACCCTAAACGTTCCTCAGGAATGTTTGACGATTCTGAATGCACTGTTTGTGCTACTGCCTTAGTGGTTTAAATTTTTTTGACAGCTCTTCTAGACTCTAAATGAAAAGTTCTTGCATCGTCATGTGAGGCAGAAGAAGATGTCTCACTGGCAGTTGCAGAACCACTACTCAGAAATAAAGGCCAAGGCCTGAGCCTTTCCTTGCCACTGTGTATGGTGAATGACATGAAGGCAATTTTATGTTTTTCTGCAACAAACCTTGTTTTTATAACAGGTGTCTTTTTCTTTAAACTGTATATTGGGTTTTTGATTTAGATGCCCTGACTTAGACTCGCTATTCCCTTGAGCATCGTCTTTAGTAGATGACGTTGCTGATTAGCATCGTCATCATGACTGGTGGAAGCAGCTGCTCCACTAGTCTTTGGTTGCTCTTTTCTTATCAATTTTTTCAAGTCGCAGATCACAGCGCTTATACAGTAGATGCATGTGAACAAAATGCACTTGAGTAAAGTGCACCAACCAACCAGTACAAAAACAATATATATATATATATATATATATATATATATATATATATATAGCGTGGTAAGTCCGGCACTCCTCCATTGAAATAAACTTGACACGGTGTCCTCACAGTAGCAAAGTACAATGTAGATAAATGAAGGAGCGGCACTCAGAGCTCAGGATGAAGAAAAAACAACAACTAGCATGTCTGCAACGTTTCAATCTTATTCAGATTTTCATCAGGCTTCCATAATGATACAAACAACTCTTACCTTTTAAAACATCCCTGCACCAAGTGACCGGCTCCCGACATGGGCGTTCCCCCCGGCGATGGCACACCCTGATCACGTCACAGCGTATCCCACAGGTGCCTTCCAGCATGGACTTAATCCCATCTGTGGCGCTGTCAGGAAACGCTGCAGCACGTCATATAGGCTCCATCCAGCCCTGGTGTTCCCCCAGCGGCGGCGCTATATAATGACGTCATCATGCAGCTGCAGGATGCACGTCCACCCCACACATCTCCATGACAACCGGAGATAACAATGTATGTGATCTATAATAAAAATAAGTGTAATCTAAAACCAGCACCCCTAACAGTATTTGGATAATAAGAGTGGACAGCATAGCTGAAACACACAATCTGTCTTATAGAATGGAAAATCGAATCATATGTTTATAAAGACCATAACATAAACAAAATATACCCATCAGGATATAGTTACCATTGTAAAATGATGTAATGCTATAAAATATGTTGAAATTATTGACAACTTTACTACCATAATTGCATTAATATAGTGATAATTCAACCATGTGGTCCACCCTTACATGACTGCACAGATTTGTTAACGGCATGCACTTACAATAAGGTTCCCAATGTTAATTTGTCATTATGTCCTTTTGGAGCCATGACCCCCAAGCGAATGATCCATTCGGTTTCTTTCTTAATCAGAAGGGCACCCCTATCGCCACCCCTTCTAGAAGCAGGTATGTGATCTATCATTCGGTAACGTAAACTTGCAAGGCTGTGGCGAGCTTCTAAAAAATGTTTCGCCACGGGTTGATCACTCTCCCCAGTTTCCAAGGCTAATTTGATTGATGAGCGATGCACCGCCATCCGTTCCTTGAATTTCCCTTGAGTCTTTCCAATGTAAGATAACCCGCATGGGCACACAATCTGATACACCACAAAGCTGCTGTTACAAGTTAAATGGTCCCTAATGATGTATTTCTTTCCACTATGTGGATGGCAAAAAGTATCTCCACTAATAATATACCTACAGGTCGTGCAGGAACAACGTGTACAGCCTCTTACCGGTCTTGAAAATAAATCTGATGATTCCGGATGAATAATGGAAATATCATTTTTTACCAATATGTCCTTCAAATTTTTTGATCATGTATAACATGGCATCAGTTTAGTTTCAGTCAAAGGAAGTTCCTTGTCTGTCTCAATTAATTTCCAGAGGTTTTTTGATATTTTATTGATCTCAGTAGAATGTACGTTGTAATTTACAACCCAAGGCATTTTATTCCCTTTATTCTTCCGATCTGATTTTTTCAACAGGGTATTTCTATCTAACTTAAGAACCTTTTCTTTGGTGTTAATAAGATTAGACCAACGGTATCCTCGGACTACAAATTTTTCTATCAGTTCATCAATTTGTTGAATGGCAGCCTCTTTGTCGCTATTAATCCTCCATATTCGCAACATATGCGAATACGGCAGTCCTAACTTTAGACTGTTTGGATGACAACTATTATAATGGAGCAACGTGCTCCTGTCGGTCAATTTAGTAAATACTGTGGTCTCTAACATGCCCTCATGTAAGGAGATAGATACATCTAAAAAAGGTAAAGACATTTGATTCATGCTGATAGTGAATTTGACGGGTGACATTGAGGAATTATATGTCTCTATAAATTCAACTAGTTCATCATGACCACCTGACCAAATCATAAACAGGTCGTCGATGAAACGGGTGTAAAACAAATTTTTTAATGATATTATAGGATTATTGAAGAAAATAATTTCCTCAATTTTAAACATATACAGGTTAGCAAGTGCCGGTGCCACGGAAGAACCCATGGCACACCCGCTAACCTGTAAATAAAATTTATTGTCAAACAAAAAATAATTCATTGTCAAGACTAATTCCAATAATTTGCAAATGACTATCCTCTGGTCAGAGTCAAACCCACTTTCAGCATTAAGAAATTCACTAACTGCTTTTATACCATCGGAGTGGGGAATCACAGTATACAGGCTAGTCACGTCTAACGTGACCAACCAAGAATCATTAGGAATCTGTGTGATGTTATTCAATTTATTCAACAGCATCGTGGTGTCCAGTAGAAAATGTTTCTTTCGTTGTACAATCGGTTGGAAAATGGAATCCAAAATGGAATCCCTGGCCGAAACTATCGGTCGTCCTGGTGGAGGATTTATACCCTTGTGCACCTTAGTTAGGGTGTATAATAGTGGTGTTTTAGGGAACTCAGGTAACAATAATTTGAATAACTCGTGGTCAGTAAGGTCGACCTCTAACGCCTCTGTCAACACCTGTTTCAGGTCATTTTTAAATTTTGCAGTGGGATCCTGCTCAAGCATTTTATAAACTTTATTATCTCCCAATTGATGCATAATTTCAGCCTTATAATCTGCTCGATCTTGTAAAACAAGGCCTCCACCCTTATCTGCCGCACGAATAATTAAATTCGGGTTCTTCGATAAGTTCCTCAGAGCTGTTCTCTCATGTTGATTTAAATTTGGGTGTATTAACTTAGGCTGTTTTACACATTTGTGTACCTCTTCGTCCAACAATCTAGTAAAAGTCTTAATCGACGCATTGGACGAAGGTGGTTCAAAAGATGAAGGTTTCTTCAATGCTAGTTCCCTAAAACACCACTATTATACACCCTACCTAAGGTGCACAAGGGTATAAATCCTCCACCAGGACGACTGATAGTTTCGGCCAGGGATTCCTTACTACAACCCACCGCAATCTTTTTGGATTCCATTTTCCAACCAATTGTACAACGAAAGAAAATTTTTCTACTGGACACCACGATGCTGTTGAATAAATTGAATAACATCACACAGATTCCTAATGATTCTTGGTTGGTCACGTTAGACGTGACTAGCCTGTATACTGTGATTCCCCACTCCGATGGTATAAAAGCAGTTAGTGAATTTCTTAATGCTGAAAGTGGGTTTGACTCTGACCAGAGGATAGTCATTTGCAAATTATTGGAATTAGTCTTGACAATGAATTATTTTTTGTTTGACAATAAATTGTATTTACAGGTTAGCGGGTGTGCCATGGGTTCTTCCGTGGCACCGGCACTCGCTAACCGGTATATGTTTAAAATTGAGGAAATTATTTTCTTCAATAATCCTATAATATCATAAAAATTTTTGTTTTACACCCGTTTCATCGACGACCTGTTTATGATTTGGTCAGGTGGTCATGATGAACTAGTTGAATTAATAGAGACACATAATTCCTCAATGTCACCCGTCAAATTCACTATCAGCATGAATTAAATGTCTTTACCTTTTTTAGATGTATCTATCTCCTTACATGAGGGCATGTTAGAGACCACAGTATTTACTAAATCGACCGACAGGAACACGTTGCTCCATTATAATAGTTGTCATCCAAACAGTCTAAAGTTAGGACTGCTGTATTCGTAGATGTTGCGAATATGGAGGATTAATAGCGACAAAGAGGCTGCCATTCAACAAATTGATGAACTGATAGAAAAATTTGTAGTCCGAGGATACCATTGGTCTAATCTTATTAACACCAAAGAAAAGGTTCTTAAGTTAGATAGAAATACCCTGTTGAAAAAATCAGATCGGAAGAATAAAGGGAATAAAATGCCTTGGGTTGTAAATTACAACGTACATTCTACTGAGATCAATAAAATATCAAAAAACCTCTGAAAATTAATTGAGACAGACAAGGAACTTCCTTTGACTGAAACTAAACTGATGCCATGTTATACAAGATCAAAAAATTTGAAGGACATATTGGTAAAAAATTATATTTCCATTATTCATCCGGAATCATCAGATTTATTTTCAAGACCGGTAAGAGGCTGTACACGTTGTTCCTGCACGACCTGTAGGTATCTTATTAGTGGAGATACTTTTTGCCATCCACATAGTGGAAAGAAATACATCATTAGGGACCATTTAACTTGTAACAGTAGCTTTGTGGTGTATCAGATTGTGTGCCCATGCAGGTTATCTTACATTGGAAAGACTCAAAGGAAATTCAAGGAACGGATGGCGGTGCATCGCTCATCAATCAAATTAGCCTTGGAAACCGGGGGGAGTGATCAACCCGTGGCGAAACATTTTTTAGAAGCTCGCCACAGCCTTGCAAGTTTACGTTACCGAATGATAGATCACATACCTGCTTCTAGAAGGGGTGGTGATAGGGGTGCCCTTCTGATTAGGATGGAAACCGAATGGATCATTTGCTTGGGGGTCATGGCTCCAAAAGGACTTAATGACAAATTAACATTGGGAACCTTATTGTAAGTGCATGCCGTTAACAAATCTGTGCAGTCATGTAAGGGTGGACCACATGGTTGAATTATCACTATATTAATGCAATTATGGTAATAAAGTTGTCAATAATTTCAACATATTTTATAGCATTACATCATTTTACAATGGTAACTATATCCTGATGGGTATATTTTGTTTATGTATGGTCTTTATAAACATATGATTCGATTTTCCATTCTAATAAGACAGATTGTGTGAATCAGATATGCTGTCCACTCTTATTATCCAAATACTGTTAGGGGTGCTGGTTTTAGATTACACTTATTTTTATTATAGATCACATACATTGTTATCTCCGGTTGTCATGGAGATGTGTGGGGTGGACGTGCATCCTGCAGCTGCATGATGACGTCATTATATAGCGCCGCCGCAGGGGGAACACCAGTGCTGGATGGAGCCTATATGACGCGCTGCAGAGTTACCTGGCAGCGCCACGGATGGGATTAAGTCCATGCTGGAAGGCACCTGTGGGATATGCTGTGACGTGATCAGGGTGTGCCATCGCCGGGGGGAACGCCCATGTCGGAAACGGTCACTTGGTGCAGGGATGTTTTAAAAGGTAAGAGTTGTTTGTATCATTATGGAAGCCTGATGAAAATCTGATTAAGATTGAAACATTGCAGACATGCTAGTTGTTGTTTTTTCTTCATCCTGAGCTCTGAGTGCCGCACCTTCATTTATCTATATATATATATATATATATATATATATATATATATACTCCAAATAAGGGGACGGCACTCGTAGGTTTTTCAAATCCATACAGATGGAGCCATGCTCACTGAGCATGGCTACATCGCAGTCGGGGGTGAGCGGCGTGCCTGCGCCTCGGCACCCACTGAGAGCACAGAGATGCTCCCATTCACTTTGAATGGGGCACGTGCGTGTCTATGACGCACATGTGCCCCGTTTTCTCCCGGTGGTTTACTTCGCTGGGCGCACCCAGGCACAGATGGGGCCATGATTAGCGTGGCTCCATTGGTAAATACTGTATATGTATATATATATATATATATATATATATATATACATTTTCTGTTTTTGAACCTGCAGCTCAGTTGCAACTGTGTGGATCACAGGGCTTATAAGTGCACCAACCAACCAGTACAAAAACAATAATTATATTATATATTTTATTTTTTATTTTTAAACTTGCAGCTCAGTTCGAACTGCATGGATCACAGGGCTTTATAGATGCACGTGAGCAAAGTGCATAAAACAGTACAATTTACAGCAGAGTATAGCACAGCACACAGCAGTGTGCCCACTATACACAGTCACTATACAGAACAGCCACTTGTGAGTCTGGACACAACACAGCCAGTATAGCAGAATATAGCACAGCACACAGCAGCATGCAGCATGTCATCTACACACAGTCACTAATATACAGCACAGCCATTTGTGGGAATCTGGATTTTGGACAACTGGCTAAGCATCAGTATTCCAAGTTACAGATATCACCTGTTATGTCTGTGTCTCTAGCCAATATTACTTCCAGCTGCACTTCACTAATTATGCATCTCTCCAGTGTTCTCAAGTGATTAGCTCTGTTGGAATCTGCTCTCTAAAGATAAATGAATCTTTGAAAACACATTTTTAAAAATGTAAACCCTAAAATTAGTGTGTAAAAAACCTATTACAGAAACCTCCATTACATGTTATATACCCCCACACTGAAACATTCACACTGGGGTTAATTTTTGTTGGGAGCAAATTAACCTACCAGTATATTTTTGGATTGTGGGAGGAAACCAGAGCACCTGGAGGAAACCCACGCAAGTACGGGGAGAATATACAAACTCCGCTCAGTTAGGGCCATGGTGGGAATCAAACCCATGACCTCAGTGCTGTGAGACAGTAATGCTAACCATTACACCATCCGTACTACCCTAATGAACCTTTGGCCCACCAGTTCCCTTTGTAGGGCTAGAACTGCTGTTGTCAGTTCACAAACAGCTGCTGTGTGGTCTGATGTGGCCTTGGCTTGATCGCGTGTGGACACAGTGAGTTCCTGGATCCACATTTCAAGGGATGATTGGCCATCCTTATGTGGGGTTCCAGGGAGACTGATCTTGTGAAGTTCAGCCTCCTGAGTTGCTGTATAATGGTGTCCATTTGTTCAGTCTGTCATGTTACAAAGGACACCTGTTCTTGATGGAACTTGTGGGTGGAGGGATGATGCCAATTCCCAGCGCACTAAGCTCATCAGATTGGGGGGGTTGGTGGTGGTTGTGTGTGCTGTGCCATGGGCAAACGCCTACTCCTTATCTGAATAAGCCATCATTGACTCCAGACATGTCTGGACCAGAGGCACTGGTGGTGTGGGGGGAGATGGCAGCAGCATAACAACATAAGGACCTGTAAAGGAAACAAACAAAAAAAATGTAAATATTCAGTACTTGTGTAAAATAAAAATCAGTTTCTATTTATTTAGGCAAACAAACAAGACTTGTAATAAATATACCCATACTTCATGACAGATGTATTCAGTAGGGACTCCATTAAAATTTAGAAAACATCACAATGTAAGTAGTGATGTGCACCGGAAATTTTTCGGGTTTTGTGTTTTGGTTTTGGATTCGGTTCCGCTGCCGTGTTTTGGATTCGGACGCGTTTTGGCAAAACCTCCCTGAAAATTTTTTGTCGGATTCGGGTGTGTTTTGGATTCGGGTGTTTTTTTACAAAAGACCCTCAAAAACAGCTTAAATCATGGAATTTGGGGGTCATTTTGATCCCATAGTATTATTAACCTCAATAACCATAATTTGCACTCATTTTCAGTCTATTCTGAACACCTCACACCTCACAATATTATTTTTAGTCCTAAAATTTGCACCGAGGTCGCTGGATGGCTAAGCTAAGCGACACAAGTGGCCGACACAAACACCTGGCCCATCTAGGGGGGGTCATTCCGAGTTGTTCGCTCGTTATTTTTTTCTCGCAATGGAGCGATTAGTCGCTAATGCGCATGCGCAATGTCCACATTGCGACTGCGCCAAGTAAATTTGCTATGCAGTTAGGTATTTTACTCACGTCATTACGAGGTTTTTTCTTCGATCTGGTGATCGTAATGAGATTGACAGGAAGTGGGTGTTTCTGGGCGGAAACTGGCCGTTTTATGGGTGTGTGCGAAAAAACGCTACCGTTTCTGGGAAAAACGCGGGAGTGGCTGGAGAAATGGAGGAGTGTCTGGGCGAACGCTGGGTGTGTTTGTGACGTCAAACCAGGAACGACACTGACTGAACTGATCGCATATGCCGAGTAAGTCTGGAGCTACTCAGAAACTGCTAAGAAGTGTCTGTTCGCAATTCTGCTAATCTTTCGTTCGCAATTTTGATAAGCTAAGATTCACTCCCAGTAGGCGGCGGCTTAGCGTGTGCAAAGCTGCTAAAAGCAGCTTGCGAGCGAACAACTCGGAATGACCCCCTAGGAGTGGCACTGCAGTGTCAGGCAGGATGGCACTTCAAAAAAATTGTCCCCAAACAGCACATGATGCAAAGAAAAAAAGAGGCGCACCAAGGTCGCTGTGTGACTAAGCTAAGCAACACAAGTGGCCGACACAAACACCTGGCCCATCTAGGAGTGGCACTGCAGTGTCAGACAGGATGGCACTTAAAAAAAATAGTCCCCAAACAGCACATGATGCAAAGAAAAAAAGAGGCGCAATGAGGTAGCTGTGTGACTAAGCTAAGCGACCCAAGTGGCCGACACAAACACCTGGCCCATCTAGGAGTGGCACTGCAGTGTCAGACAGGATGGCACTTCAAAAAAAATAGTCCCCAAACAGCACATGATGCAAAGAAAAAAAGAGGCGCACCAAGGTCGCTGTGTGACTAAGCTAAGTGACACAAGTGGCCGACACAAACACCTGGCCCATCTAGGAGTGGCACTGCAGTGTCAGGTAGTATGGCACTTCAAAGAAATTGTCCCCAAACAGCACATGATGCAAAGAAAAAAAGAGGCGCACCAAGGTCGCTGTGTGACTAAGCTAAGCGACACAGGTGGCCGACACAAACACCTGGCCCATCTAGGAGTGGCACTGCAGTGTCAGGCAGGATGGCACTTAAAAAAAAATTGTCCCCAAACAACACATGATGCAAAGAAAAAAAGAGGCGCACCAAGGTCGCTGTGTGACTAAGCTAAGCGACACAAGTGGCCGACACAAACACCTGGCCCATCTAGGAGTGGCACTGCAGTGTCAGGCAGGATGGCACTTAAAAAAAATAGTCCCCAAACAGCACATGTTGCAAAGAAAAAAAGAGGCGCACCAAGGTCGCTGTGTGACTAAGCTAAGCGACACAAGTGGCCGACACAAACACCTGGCCCATCTAGGAGTGGCACTGCAGTGTCAGACAGGATGGCACTTCAAAAAAATAGTCCCCAAACAGCACATGATGCAAAGAAAAAAAGAGACGCACCAAGGTCGCTGTGTGACTAAGCTAAGCGACACAAGTGGCCGACACAAACACCTGGCCCATCTAGGAGTGGCACTGCAGTGTCAGACAGGATGGCACTTCAAAAAAATTGTCCCCAAACAGCACATGATGCAAAGAAATAAAGAGGAGCACCAAGGTCGCTGTGTGACTAAGCTAAGTGATACAAGTGGCCGACACAAACACCTGGCCCATCTAGGAGTGGCACTGCAGTTTCAGGCAGTATGGCACTTCAAAAAAATTGTCCCCAAACAGCACATGATGCAAAGAAAAAAAGAGGTGCACCAAGGTCGCTGTGTGACTAAGCTAAGCGACACAAGTGGCCGACACAAACACCTGGCCCATCTAGGAGTGGCACTGCAGAGTCAGGCAGGATGGCACTTCAAAAAAAATTGTCCCCAAACAGCACATGATGCAAAGAAAAAAAGAGGCGCACCAAGGTCGCTGTGTGACTAAGCTAAGCGACACAAATGGCCGACACAAACACCTGGCCCATCTAGGAGTGGCACTGCAGTGTCAGGCAGGATGGCACTTCAAAAAAATTGTCCCCAAACAGCACATGATGCAAAGAAAAAAAGAGGCGCACCAAGGTCGCTGTGTGACTAAGCTAAGCGACACAAGTGGCCGACACAAACACCTGGCCCATCTAGGAGTGGCACTGCTGTGTCAGGCAGGATGGCACTTCAAAAAAATTGTCCCCAAACAGCACATGATGCAAAGAAAAAAAGAGGCGCACCAAGGTCGCTGTGTGACTAAGCTAAGCGACACAAGTGGCCGACACAAACACCTGGCCCATCTAGGAGTGGCACTGCAGTTTTCTAGCGAAAGGATGAGTGCTTCCATCCTCATGTGAATCTGAACCACTAGCCATGAACATAGGCCAGGGCCTCAGCCGTTCCTTGCCACTCCGTGTCGTAAATGGCATATTGGCAAGTTTACGCTTCTCATCAGACGCTTTCAATTTTGATTTTTGGGTCATTTTACTGAACTTTTGTTTTTTGGATTTTACATACTCTCTACTATGACATTGGGCATCGGCCTTGGCAGATGACGTTGATGGCATTTCATCGTCTCGGCCATGACTAGTGGCAGCAGCTTCAACACGAGGTGGAAGTGGATCTTGATCTTTCCCTATTTTAACCTCCACATTTTTGTTCTCCATTTTTTAATGTGTGGAATTATATGCCAGTATCAATAGCAATGGCCTACTATTATATATACTGCGCACAACTGAAATGCACCACAGGTATGGATGGATAGTATACTTGACGACACAGAGGTAGGTAGAGCAGTGGCCTTCCGTACCGTACTGCTATATATACTGTGGTCACTGTCAGCAAACTGCAAAACTAAAATGCACCACAGGTATAGAATCTAGATGGATAGTATACTTGACGACACAGAGGTAGGATGAGCAGAGGCCTTCCGTACCATACTGCTATATATACTGGTGGTCACTGTCAGCAAAACTCTGCACTGTACTCCTCCTATATAATACTGCTGGTCCCCAGTCCCCACAATAAAGCAGTGTGAGCACAGATATATGCAGCACACTGAGCACAGATATGGAGCGTTTTTCAGGCAGACAACGTATAATACTGGTGGTCACTGGTCAGCAAAATTCTGCACTGTACTCCTCCTATATAATACTGCTGGTCCCCAGTCCCCACAATAAAGCAGTGTGAGCACAGATATATGAAACACACTGAGCACAGATATGGAGCATTTTTCAGGCAGACAACGTATAATACTGGTGGTCACTGGTCAGCAAAACTCTGCACTGTACTCCTCCTATATAATACTGCTGGTCCCCAGTCCCCACAATTAAGCAGTGTGAGCACAGAAATATGCAGCACACTGAGCACAGATATGGAGCGTTTTTCAGGCAGAGAACAGATAAAACTGGTGGTCACTGATCAGCAAAACTCTGCACTGTACTCCTCCTATATAATACAGCTGCTCCCCAGTCCCCACAATTAAGCAATAAGCACAAATATTTGCATCAACATTAATAAACGGAGAGGACGCCAGCCACGTCCTCTCCCTAACATTTCCAATGCACGAGTGAAAATTACAGTGACGCGCGGCTGCTTATATAGAATCCGAATCTCGCGAGAATCCGACAGCGGGATGATGACGTTCGGGCGCGCTCGGGTTAACCGAGCCATACGGGAGAATCCGAGTATGCCTCGGACCCGTGTAAAATGGGTGAAGTTCGGGGGGGTTCGGTTTCCGAGGAACAGAACCAGCTCATCACTAAATGTAAGCTTGGATATTTAAACAAAGGGGCATTTTAAATAAAACATACTACTGTACATATCAGTGTTTAAAGTAGAGATGTGCACTTGAAATTTTTCGGGTTTTGTGTTTTGGTTTTGGGTTCGGTTCCGCGGCCGTGTTTTGGGTTCGACCGCGTTTTGGCAAAACCTCACCGAATTTTTTTTGTCGGATTCGGGTGTGTTTTGGATTTGGGTGTTTTTTTCAAAAAACACTAAAAAACAGCTTAAATCATAGAATTTGGGGGTCATTTTGATCCCAAAGTATTATTAACCTCAAAAACCATAATTTCCACTCATTTTCAGTCTATTCTGAATACCTCACACCTCACAATATTATTTTTAGTCCTAAAATTTGCACCGAGGTCGCTGGATGACTAAGCTAAGCGACCCTAGTGGCCGACACAAACACCTGGCCCATCTAGGAGTGGCACTGCAGTGTCACGCAGGATGTCCCTTCCAAAAAACCCTCCCCAAATAGCACATGACGCAAAGAAAAAAAGAGGCGCAATGAGGTAGCTGTGTGAGTAAGATAAGCGACCCTAGTGGCCGACACAAACACCGGGCCCATCTAGGAGTGGCACTGCAGTGTCACGCAGGATGTCCCTTCCAAAAAACCCTCCCCAAACAGCACATGATGCAAAGAAAAAAAGAGGCGCAATGAGGTAGCTGTGTGAGTAAGATAAGCGACCCTAGTGGCCGACACAAACACCGGGCCCATCTAGGAGTGGCACTGCAGTGTCACGCAGGATGTCCCTTCCAAAAAACCCTCCCCAAACAGCACATGACGCAAAGAAAAAAAGAGGCGCAATGAGGTAGCTGTGTGAGTAAGATAAGCGACCCTAGTGGCCGACACAAACACCGGGCCCATCTAGGAGTGGCACTGCAGTGTCACGCAGGATGTCCCTTCCAAAAAACCCTCCCCAAACAGCACATGACGCAAAGAAAAAAAGAGGCGCAATGAGGTAGCTGTGTGAGTAAGATAAGCGACCCTAGTGGCCGACACAAACACCGGGCCCATCTAGGAGTGGCACTGCAGTGTCACGCAGGATGGCCCTTCCAAAAAACCCTCCCCAAACAGCACATGACGCAAAGAAAAAAAGAGGTGCAATGAGGTAGCTGTGTGAGTAAGATAAGCGACCCTAGTGGCCGACACAAACACCGGGCCCATCTAGGAGTGGCACTGCAGTGTCACGCAGGATGGCCCTTCCAAAAAACACTCCCCAAACAGCACATGACGCAAAGAAAAAAAGAGGCGCAATGAGGTAGCTGTGTGAGTAAGATAAGCGACCCTAGTGGCCGACACAAACACCGGGCCCATCTAGGAGTGGCACTGCAGTGTCACGCAGGATGTCCCTTCCAAAAAACACTCCCCAAACAGCACATGACGCAAATAAAAATGAAAGAAAAAAGAGGTGCAAGATGGAATTGTCCTTGGGCCCTCCCACCCACCCTTATGTTGTATAAACAGGACATGCACACTTTAACCAACCCATCATTTCAGTGACAGGGTCTGCCACACGACTGTGACTGAAATGACGGGTTGGTTTGGACCCCCACCTAAAAAGAAGCAATTAATCTCTCCTTGCACAAACTGGCTCTACAGAGGCAAGATGTCCACCTCATCATCATCCTCCGATATATCACCGTGTACATCCCCCTCCTCACAGATTATCAATTCGTCCCCACTGGAATCCACCATCTCAGCTCCCTGCGTACTTTGTGGAGGCAATTGCTGCTGGTCAATGTCTCCTTGGAGGAATTGATTATAATTCATTTTAATGAACATCATCTTCTCCACATTTTCTGGATGTAACCTCGTACGCCGATTGCTGACAAGGTGAGCGGCGGCACTAAACACTCTTTCGGAGTACACACTTGTGGGAGGGCAACTTAGGTAGAATAAAGCCAGTTTGTGCAAGGGCCTCCAAATTGCCTCTTTTTCCTGCCAGTATAAGTACGGACTGTGTGACGTGCCTACTTGGATGCGGTCACTCATATAATCCTCCACCATTCTTTCAATGGTGAGAGAATCATATGCAGTGACAGTAGACGACATGTCCGTAATCGTTGTCAGGTCCTTCAGTCCGGACCAGATGTCAGCATCAGCAGTCGCTCCAGACTGCCCTGCATCACCGCCAGCGGGTGGGCTCGGAATTCTGAGCCTTTTCCTCGCACCCCCAGTTGCGGGAGAATGTGAAGGAGGAGATGTTGACAGGTCGCGTTCCGCTTGACTTGACAATTTTCTCACCAGCAGGTCTTTGAACCCCAGCAGACTTGTGTCTGCCGGAAAGAGAGATCCACGGTAGGCATTAAATCTAGGATCGAGCATGGTGGCCAAAATGTAGTGCTCTGATTTCAACAGATTGACCACCCGTGAATCCTTGTTAAGCGAATTAAGGGCTCCATCCACAAGTCCCACATGCCTAGCGGAATCGCTCTGTGTTAGCTCCTCCTTCAATGTCTCCAGCTTCTTCTGCAAAAGCCTGATGAGGGTAATGACCTGACTCAGGCTGGCAGTGTCTGAACTGACTTCACGTGTGGCAAGTTCTAAGGGCATCAGAACCTTGCACAATGTTGAAATCATCCTCCACTGCGCTTGAGACAGGTGCATTCCACCTCCTATATCGTGCTGAATTGTATAGGCTTGAATGGCCTTTTGCTGCTCCTCCAACCTCTGAAGCATATAGAGGGTTGAATTCCACCTCGTTACCACTTCTTGCTTCAGATGATGGCAGGGCAGGTTCAGTTGTTTTTGGTGGTGCTCCAGTCTTCTGTACGTGGTGCCTGTACACCGAAAGTGTCCCGCAATTCTTCTGGCCACCGACAGCATCTCTTGCACACCCCTGTCGTTTTTTAAAAAATTCTGCACCACCAAATTCAAGGTATGTGCAAAACATGGGACGTGCTGGAATTTGCCCATATTTAATGCACACACAATATTGCTGGTGTTGTCCGATGCCACAAATCCACAGGAGAGTCCAATTGGGGTAAGCCATTCCGCGATGATCTTCCTCAGTTGCCGTAAGAGGTTTTCAGCTGTGTGCGTATTCTGGAAAGCGGTGATACAAAGCGTAGCCTGCCTAGGAAAGAGTTGGCGTTTGCGAGATGCTGCTACTGGTGCCGCCGCTGCTGTTCTTGCGGCGGGAGTCCATACATCTACCCAGTGGGCTGTCACAGTCATATAGTCCTGACCCTGCCCTGCTCCACTTGTCCACATGTCCGTGGTTAAGTGGACATTGGGTACAACTGCATTTTTTAGGACACTGGTGAGTCTTTTTCTGACGTCCGTGTACATTCTCGGTATCGCCTGCCTAGAGAAGTGGAACCTAGATGGTATTTGGTAACGGGGGCACACTGCCTCAATAAATTGTCTAGTTCCCTGTGAACTAACGGCGGATACCGGACGCACGTCTAACACCAACATAGTTGTCAAGGCCTCAGTTATCCGCTTTGCAGCAGGATGACTGCTGTGATATTTCATCTTCCTCGCAAAGGACTGTTGGACAGTCAATTGCTTACTGGAAGTAGTACAAGTGGGCTTACGACTTCCCCTCTGGGATGACGATCGACTCCCAGCAGCAACAACAGCAGCGCCAGCAGCAGTAGGCATTACACTCAAGGATGCATCGGAGGAATCCCAGGCAGGAGAGGACTCGTCAGAATTGCCAGTGACATGGCCTGCAGGACTATTGGCATTCCTGGGTAAGGAGGAAATTGACACTGAGGGAGTTGGTGGGGTGGTTTGCGTGAGCTTGGTTACAAGAGGAAGGGATTTACTGGTCAGTGGACTGCTTCCGCTGTCACCCAAAGTTTTTGAACTTGTCACTGACTTATTATGAATGCGCTGCAGGTGACGTATAAGGGAGGATGTTCCGAGGTGGTTAACGTCCTTACCCCTACTTATTACAGCTTGACAAAGGCAACACACGGCTTGACAAATGTTGTCCGCATTTCTGGTGAAATACTTCCACACCGAAGAGCTGATTTTTTTTGTATTTTGACCAGGCATGTCAATGGCCCTATTCCTCCCACGGACAACAGGTGTCTCCCCGGGTGCCTGACTTAAACAAACCACCTCACCATCAGAATCCTCCTGGTCAATTTCCTCCCCAGCGCCAGCAACACCCATATCCTCCTCATCCTGGTGTACTTCAACACTGACATCTTCAATCTGACTATCAGGAACTGGACTGCGGGTGCTCCTTCCAGCACTTGCAGGGGGCGTGCAAATGGTGGAAGGCGCATGCTCTTCACGTCCAGTGTTGGGAAGGTCAGGCATCGCAACCGACACAATTGGACTCTCCTTGTGGATTTGGGATTTCGAAGAACGCACAGTTCTTTGCGGTGCTTTTGCCAGCTTGAGTCTTTTCAGTTTTCTAGCGAGAGGCTGAGTGCTTCCATCCTCATGTGAAGCTGAACCACTAGCCATGAACATAGGCCAGGGCCTCAGCCGTTCCTTGCCACTCCGTGTGGTAAATGGCATATTGGCAAGTTTACGCTTCTCCTCCGACAATTTTATTTTAGGTTTTGGAGTCCTTTTTTTACTGATATTTGGTGTTTTGGATTTTACATGCTCTGTACTATGACATTGGGCATCGGCCTTGGCAGACGACGTTGCTGGCATTTCATCGTCTCGGCCATGACTAGTGGCAGCAGCTTCAGCACGAGGTGGAAGTGGATCTTGATCTTTCCCTAATTTTGGAACCTCAACATTTTTGTTCTCCATATTTTAATAGGCACAACTAAAAGGCACCTCAGGTAAACAATGGAGATGGATGGATACTAGTATACTTATGGATGGACTGCCGAGTGCCGACACAGAGGTAGCTACAGCCGTGGACTACCGTACTGTGTCTGCTGCTAATATAGACTGGATGATAATGAGATGAAATCAATATATATGTATATATAATATCACTAGTACTGCAGCCGGACAGGTATATATTATATATTTATTATGTAATGACTGATGACGGACCTGCTGGACACTGTCAGCTCAGCAGCACCGCAGACTGCTACAGTAAGCTACTATAGTAGTATGTATAAAGAAGAAAGAAAAAAAAACAACCACGGGTAGGTGGTATACAATTATGGATGGACTGCTGAGTGCCGACACAGAGGTAGCTACAGCCGTGGACTAATGTACTGTGTCTGCTGATAATATAGACTGGATGATAATGAGATGAAATCAATATATATGTATATATAATATCACTAGTACTGCAGCCGGACAGGTATATATTATATATTTATTATGTAATGACTGATGACGGACCTGCTGGACACTGTCAGCTCAGCAGCACCGCAGACTGCTACAGTAAGCTACTATAGTAGTATGTATAAAGAAGAAAGAAAAAAAAAACAACCACGGGTAGGTGGTATACAATTATGGATGGACTGCCGAGTGCCGACACAGAGGTAGCTACAGCCGTGGACTAACGTACTGTGTCTGCTGATAATATAGACTGGATGATAATGAGATGAAATCAATATATATGTATATATAATATCACTAGTACTGCAGCCGGACAGGTATATATATTATATATTTATTATGTAATGACTGATGACGGACCTGCTGGACACTGTCAGCTCAGCAGCACCGCAGACTGCTACAGTAAGCTACTATAGTAGTATGTATAAAGAAGAAAGAAAAAAAAAAAAAAAACACGGGTAGGTGCTAGGTGGTATACAATATTATATATATATTATATACAATTAAATATATATATATATAATATATATTAAACTCATAAACTGGTGGTGATTATTAAACTGGTGGTCAGGTCACTGGTCACACTATCAGCAACTTGCAAGTAGTACTCCTGAGTCCTAAGCAGACAATCACAATATATATTATATTGGTGGTCAGTGTGGTCACAAACAATGGCAGTGTGGCTGGCACTCTGGCAGCAAAAGTGTGCACTGTACGTTATATGTACTCCTGAGTCCTGAGTCCTGCTCTCAGACTCTAACTGCTCCCCACTGTCAGTGTCTCCCCCACAAGTCAGATAATACAGTCACACTATCTCTCTCTATCACTTCAGCAAGTACTAGTAGTAGTAGTACTCCTCCTAATGCTCCCCAAATTACTACTGTGTCTCTCTCTGTCTCACTCTCTTCTCGAATCTCTATAAACGGAGAGGACGCCAGCCACGTCCTCTCCCTATGAATCTCAATGAACGTGTGAAAAATGGCGGCGACGCGCGGCTCCTTATATAGAATCCGAGTCTCGCAATAGAATCCGAGCCTCGCGAGAATCCGACAGCGTGATGATGACGTTCGGGCGCGCTCGGGTTAACCGAGCAAGGCGGGAAGATCCGAGTCGCTCGGACCCGTGTAAAAAAACATGAAGTTCGGGCGGGTTCGGATTCCGAGGAACCGAACCCGCTCATCTCTAGTTTAAAGTAGGCTTTTACTACAAAATCAATGATATGGTTGTGCCATGTTTGTTATTTTTAATGGTTGCAGGCCTTAATATGTGACAATGCAAACAAAATTCATGTTTTGTAATATTACATATAACTTACATAGGTCTTTCTTATCCGTGTGTGTGTGTGTGTGTGTGTGTGTGTGTGTGTGTGTGTGTGTTTCTGACAAAAACAAATGTAAACATTTATCAGGGATGTTCAAAAGAAAGATGTTTTAAAAAGACATTAAACCAAATGCATTCTAAAATAAACAACAAAAACAACTATAATGTGCTAATGCCCTAAGCAACATACAGCACCACAGCACCACTCACGATACCCGCAACCCATAAGGGACACGGCACCCGGCGGTCCAGCTCCAGATCTCCAATCAGGTGTGCAGGCTTGCACACACCAAAGGCCTGAAAGACAGCAAGAAGAGGGCAGGCTGCACCCCGCAGGACAAGGACACCACCACGCACTAGCAGCAGTGTGTACACACAGTGGACACGGTGCGTTGTTGCACGTGGAGGGTACAGGATGCTGGCCCTCCAGAAAACAGCACCCAGAAGAGTTCCTGGAGGGCACCTCACAGAACTAGTATTGGACTAAGGGACACATTTGTCCATATCACAAAGACTGCACCATGTATTACTAAAGGACAGACTGCATTTTTCACCTATTGTAATGACATGTAATGTACTGTATTATAATAATTCCTGTTGTCACACAGCCAAGCAGTGTGCTCATGTTTGATTACCATATCTGGCACCACAACTATATATAACATGAGCGCAGGTAACTCACCCCACATCCAAACGCTCCAAGAACCAAGTTTGGATCTGATGAACAGGCTGAAGAAATATGAGATGATGCAAGCATTAATGTAAAAGCTCTTCAAGGAGTAACTAATTGTGCCATTGTTGTTTCTCAGTTTCCACAAATTGTTTGAATGCTGTTAACCCCTTTCTACGACTGCCTGTTTCTGAAGAATTTAATGGCAACTAAAATTTGGAAAAAAGAGATCATCTAGCTCATAGAGTATATGGAAATCTTCAACTAAATAACTCTGCTAAGGACAGATTTCCTGAGGAGACCACTGCTCTCTATTACTCACAGGTTTTCTAGTTATTGAGTGTTCTGAATCCTGCACGACTTGGAATTCTTTGTCAGATGTTAGAACAGTTACAAAATCTTCTAACCAATATTATCCTGATATTGGCAGAATTACATTGAAATTCTCCTTACACTGTTAAGTCTTCTGCTTAAGATATCGAGAGCAAGGAGTTTGCTAGTTTAGGGGCCTTGAGATCTAAGGTCTCTTCTTCTACTCACAGAAAGGATAAGTATCAGAACTCTGACATAGTTTCTCCTGCTGCTCTCTCTGCTGGAGGACTCACATTCTCACATACCCTCTGACCCAAGGGTTGCCATGGTGGTGGTGTTGGTGTCCTTTTAACCTCTAGCTACACCTACCAACTCATACCTCCAGAACCATCCCTCACATTCTCTACATTTGAGGTCCATGCTCTACGCCTCTACCAAACTGCTAATCTTTGAGTTGCTGTCATTTACCATTCCCCGGCATTTCCTCCAAATTCACAGACAACTTTGCTTCCTGGCTTCCTCACTTCCTCTCTTCTGACATTCCTTCCATTATCCTAGGTGATTTCAACATCCCTATCGATATCCCCACACAATCCCCTGCCTCTAAACTCCTTAACCTCACCTCTTCACTTGGTCTCTCGCAGTGGAACTCCTCACCCTCCCATGTGAATGGGAGCTAACTGGATCTTGTTTTCAATCACCATTGTAATATTTCTGATTTCTCCAACATCCTTTTTCCCCTCACTTGACCACCGCCCGCTCTGTTTTAACTTATCTCTCTCTGCTTCCCCATCTCTACCTCCTACAACTACCATCACAAAGCGTAACATTGAGGCTATTGACACCTCATCCCTATTTTCTCTGTTTGACTCACTTCTCTCTCCTACTCTCTATCTCTTATGCCCTGAACAAGCCACTTCTCTATACAATGCATCCCTTTCTTCTGCTCTTGACACTGTCGCTACACTGACCACTATTCACCCTCGAAGATTAAACCTCAACCCTGGCACACCAAATGCACCACATATCTTAAAAAATGCTCACGTACTGCCGAGCCACAGTGGAGGAAATCATGCTCTAAGGCAGACTTACTCCATTTCTAACTTTTGATCTCTTCCTTCAGTGCTGCCCTTTCCCTTTCTAAACAGTCATACTTCAAGATTCACATCTCCTCCCAGTCTTCCAACCCCCAGTGCCTCTTTGCCACCCTCAACTCCCTCCTCTGCCCAACTCCACCTCCTCTCCCGTCCGCACTGTCTGCTCTTGATTTTGCCACTTATTTCACATCCAAGATTGACTCCATAAGTCAGGACATCACATTCCACCAGACCATCAGCAACTAGCCACCTCCTATCCTTTAGCACTCTTTCCTATCCCTCTCACCAACTCTGACATCTTACTCCCATGTATCTGGTGAGGAAGTCATGGCCCTCATCTGTTCCCCCCTCACCACCACCACCACCACCACCACCACCACCTCCCCACTTGACCCTATCCCCTCTTTCCTGCTCCACTACCTCCCTACTTCTCCCTGTTCCCATCTTGCCCTCCTACTCAATTTCTCCCTCTCATCAGGCACTATCCCCTCTGCCTTTAAGCATGCCCTCATCTTTCCTATTCTTTACTCTTGATCCAAACACCATCTCCAACTACTGACCCATCTTCTCCTCCCTTTTGCCTCCAAACTCCTTGAGTGTAATGTCTACAATCGCCTTACTGCCTTTCTTTCCTCCCACTCACTGCTTGACCCTTTTCAGTCTGGAGTCTATTCTCTCCTCTCCCGCTGAAACTGCCCTCACAACAGTCTGCAATGACCTCCATGCTGTCAAATCTAAGGACCACTACTCTCTGCATATTCATCTTGACCTCTGTGCTGCTTTTGATACTAATAACAAAACATCCTGAATCCCTAATCTCAGAAGGAGAAGCGATGCCATGGCCCCAGGAAGGGTCTTTTGTTCTTCAGCTCTACAAGGGGTTTCCTTTTCCTCTGCCCAAGTGGGGCTTACAAGCATTCAGACCCACAAAGGGACTCCATGTGCTATTCAGTACTGGAGATGGTATACTACCTCCAGTCAGGAGTGTCTCTGGCTGACTCTACTTCTGCTTTTGTCTGTTCCTTACATGTTTCCACCTCCAAGTACTTTTCTGATGCCCCAAAGACCTTAAAATCAGACTTGTCAAAAGTTATCTTTCCAGGAAGAATTCCTGGTTCTGTTTCTCTGATTAAGTTCCACCAACAAGTTTTAGGAAGAAGTTTATCTCATCCTTCTGAGAATAATTCTAGTGCTTTTACTCACTGGCATCAAAATGTTCTCACTGTATTACCTAATGTTAAGAAAGATCCATAAGTGATTAGTGAGAAGAGCAGTCTTCAATCTGAAGATGTATCAATTGCATCCATTCCCTTGAATCTTATTCGAATCCTTCTTCACGAGTGCCTCTGACAGACTGACTGACTTTACTTTTTTTTCCAGAGAATTCGTCATTTGATTCATCCTCTGAGAGCTTGTCTGATGCTTTATCACCTATTTACTTTGATGGAGATCTAGCTCAATTCCATGCTCTAACATGCTGATACCTCACTGTTCTGGAGTCTCGATCATTGTCTAGTAATACTCCTGCCAATATAGTTAAATATCTATTTCTGGCCTTCAGAGTGGAAGCCTTAGAATGGGATAATCTACTTACTAAATCCAGGGATCCGATGCTTCAAGATTTACAGACCATTAGTGATACTGTAATGAAAATATTTGGTTCTAAAACAGCCAATTTGGGATCATATGAGTATTCTACCTAATCTGCCAAGAATCCGCCCAATGCTCCATTCTCCAACCCATCGCTCTCTGAACAAGATCATGCTTTGTTTGATCGCATCATGGATTTCCAGGCCTTCAAGAATAGAAAAATAAAAAACAATTCATAGGTCAATACCGGTTGACTTAAGAGTTGGCTATGTTTCCCTCAATTTTTTCGTCTGGTCACTCGGAAAGTTTCAGCCTCATGGATGCACTGTCTGACATAGATACTGCTATCCAAAGAGAAAAGGTTACAGTGCTCACTTTTGACTTAGATTATGATCCTGACAGTGACTTTATTGATGATTCAAGCTACATTATGGGGAATCCTATCCTTCCCAGCCATAACTCTCCACAGGAAGAGGGTCCAGTATCTCCAATAAGATCTGCAGGTTCTCAGAAGATGGTTCCTCATGGGTTTCAATCAAGCTAATGTGCAACTCTAGCTTCATGTAACTGGGGGTCTCATACCTCAATTCCAAGTAAAGACTCTTATGCTCTTATTGTTCCAATGGACTTGCTAAATGGACTAATGTAATAGTGAATGGTCCACTTGTTCTGGTGACAAAGGTCTAGAGGTGGAAGATGGGAACACCTTTGAGGACACCAGGCTTATTGTGATCAAGAGTTCATCTTGATTCCACTTCTCCAAATATTTTGTATGGTGATTATTTCTAAAGTTTCCTCTCAAATCTTATTTGGTGTCCAGTGGGCACCCTAAAAGAGTGGGGTACTGTCATAAATCGGACTGTCAAACCCTGGTTTATGCACTAAGTGATTCATCTCTTGCCTCTCCCAGAGTTCAGGTTTTCTTGTTGTACTTGTGTTGTAGAGCTAATGCCTGCATTTCATCCAGTCAGAGTGCTTGCTTGCCTTAGCTGACTCGGGCAGCCAATCTTTGACCTGCAGCTCCTTTGTAAACCTTTCTTGTTTACTACCTCACTGACACAGCAATAGGTCACATTGTTGAAATCCTGGCTCCTGTTTAGCAGTAGGTCTGCAGATCTTAGTTTTCTACAGTGCCTCAGTATTGCTGAGTTTCCTTTCTGAAGCCTCAGCACTGCTGAGGCTTTTCTTGTGTTTCCAGTGCATCTAACCAGTTAAGCTGCAGTATTCCAAGTTACAGATATTACCTGTTATGTCTGTCTCTCAAGCCAGTATTACTTCCAGCTGCACTTCACTAATTACACAGCTCTCTAGTGTTCTTAAGTTAAATCTGTTGAAATCTGCTCCTGAAATCTACACTCTTTGGGGGTCATTCTGAGTTGATCGTAGCTGTGCAGTGTACATTTATTTTCACAGCACCCCTCTATTTTTACAGTATACAAGACAGGGCCAGTGTACCTTTACAACACCACTGTATTTTTTGCAGCATACAGGACAGAACCGGCACCCCTGTATTTTAACAACACCCCAGTAATTTTACAGCATACAAGACAGGGCCAGTGTACATTTATTTTCACAGCACACCTGAATTTTTACAGCATACAAGACACTGTCAGTGTACATTAATTTTCACAACACCCGTCTATTTTTACAGTATACAAGACAGGGCCAGTGTACCTTTACAACACCCCTGTATTTTTTACAGCACACTGGACAGAACCGGCACCCCTGTATTTTCACAGCACCCCTGTGTTTTCTCAGCATACAGGACAGTGCTCCTGTTCAGCACAGTAACAGCCAAGACAGCAACTCCCATGTACAGCAGCAGCACCCCTAACAGCACATGACACCACAGTGACAGGACAGCACCCCTAACACCACAGGATGGCAAAGTGACAGAACTGCACTCTTAGAGAGCACACACTGACCCCACCCAACAATACCACCCACAGAGAGAGACAGAGGTCTGTCTCCCTCACTCTCCAAGTCTGGAGTGAAAATGGCGGCGATGCGTGGCTCTTTATATGGAATCTAAAACCCGCAAGAATCCGACAGCTGGATTATGACGTTTTGCCTTGTTCTGGGATCCGAGTCTGGCGGGAAGTCCTGACCACACTTGTTTCCTGGGTTGGATTGTGAAGTTTGGGGGGGGGGGGGTTCGG
The DNA here is from genome assembly GCF_028390025.1 of Pseudophryne corroboree. Classification (NCBI taxonomy): domain Eukaryota; kingdom Metazoa; phylum Chordata; class Amphibia; order Anura; family Myobatrachidae; genus Pseudophryne; species Pseudophryne corroboree. The sequence goes on along the minus strand of NC_086450.1, from coordinate 296,296,617 downwards.
TTCTCTTAAAACCGAACACACTCATCTCTAATTTAAAGTCACTCTGAGCACACGTGTCCTAAGGAAGTGATAGGAATCTCGAAACATTTTATACTGGACATGATACCAACTATGGGAGAGGGATGATATCCTTCCTAGTGAAGGGAAATAAACTTTTATACAGGTGTGAAGCTGGGATGTGCAGTCGCTTAGGAGGCACTGGCTAGTTCCAGAGCCAGGTTTAAACACAATATATGAGCCCAAGGGTTAATGTGGGCATTATACAAATGTGCAGCAGTATACAGTATACTGCAGGAAATTTGGAAAGTTTTGATCAGAGATGTGCGGAAAAGGTAGGCAGGTGAGGCTCTGCCTCACACATACTTTTTACTCCAGAGTTTTGACTATAAAAGATTAGAATAATACAAAGAAGAAATTTATAATATATTCCTTGTATTTGTCATATAGTCAAAATTTTGGCTTATACCGAAGTATGACAGGAAAGGCTCTGCCTCAACTGCCTCACCTCACCACACGTCACTTGTGTGACGCAATAGATTGCTGTGAGTAATGGTACGCTCCACCATATCCTCTTAAAAGACATATTGTCTTTCTACCAATCATTCTATTATTGCATTGCCTATAGAATACTAACTAGAAGCGAGATTTAAAGATACCTTTATGTGCTTTCTTCAACCGTTTACATTGTGAGTCTGGGTATGCATTTTCCACAGACCTTATTATTAAGGAAAAAGATACCTTGATGTGTCCCTCTCACCATCCCCAGTGTGAGTCAGAGTACGCACATAACACTAAGATACCTTGATGTGCTTCTAACCATTGTTATGTTGTAAGTTTGCATACGCATTTATCACAGACCTTTTTTGCTAGACAAAGAATATGGATTCCCCTCACTATCCATATAATGAGCTGGGGTACGCATTCCATACAAGCTTTTTTCCATTAAAAGTAAGAGAAAATGATTTCTTATAAGATACCCATATATCCGATTCCAGCTCCCTACTTGTCTGCATGCATTATTGTGACAATACTACAAATTGTCCATTCAAAATCTTTTCTCGTATATTCATCATCACCATTGTGGAGAACATTGGAAGGGACAAACGATCAACCAAAGAGAAAAGAAAGCAGACATTTAGGATTTCATTATACAGGTAAATTAAAAGGGATGCATGGTTTGATTTATGATTTTTTTTCTTCACATCTCTCTCCTAAACACATTTCCACATTCTCCATTTCTCATGTATCATTCATTTGCATATTTATACTGATCCCCTTCCTGAACCAATAAGAAAGCACTGTGTTGTCTACACTACTTACCAAATAGTATTTGTTCTTCTCAAGGTCATAGGGTTAGACCTCAAGTGTATGCAACAGGAAGAATTCAGATTCCCAAATCCACTATGTCTGATATTAGTTAAGTGGCAGGTTAAAATAACAATTATAATATTTTAAAATGATAAAACAGCAAAAGGTTTCTAGCTGACCATTTTTTTCGTTAAACATCTATGGGACTATTATAATTGAATTGCATTCATCATCCATACTCCAATTTAATGATGTCATGGATGTACACAGTAGCTAAAAGCATACTCTTCTAAGTATACATTTTTGTATATAAGCCATTGGTTCTCAAACTCAGTCTTGAGGACCTAAAGCAGTTCATGTTTTCCAGGAAGAGTATCCTCTCATAATCACAGTTCAAATAATTACAGTAGCTCCACATGTGTATCTTTAAAATGTGTCAGTGAGTAATGAATACACATGTGCACCTGCTAGATGATCTGGAAAATGTTAATTGTCTGGGGTACTGAGGACCAAGTTTGAGAACCACCGATATAAACAATAAAGTAATGTGACTGTAAATAATGTTGATATACAGTACAGTAAACATTAGAAATGTGTCCACCTACAAGTTACGAATGGGTCGCAATGACCCCTTTTGCTGCTAAACAGAGGACTCTCATGCTCTAACCACAGTAGCAGGAGAGCTGTACTTCCACTATAAAATGTAGTTTACAAACTATTTTATCAGCTTTCATGCATTTTGCTATGTGTGAGACAATGTTTTTGACTTTTAACTAATCATATGTAGAGGCTTTTTTATTTAGCATGTTTGTAATTAACTATATAGTTTTTGATACAGTAATCTACTTTATTAAAAAAAGTGTAAAGTGTCTAACAAGGTGAAACTTAGCAAAGTAACATGTAGGTGGACACATTTCTAATGTTTACTGTACTGTATATCCACATTATTTACAGTCACATTACTTTATTGTTTATATTGGTTCAGGAAGGGGATCAGTATAAATATGCAAATGAATGATACATGAGAAATGGAGAATGTGGAAATGTGTTTAGGAGAGAGATGTGAAGAAAAAAAATCATAAATCAAACCATGCATCCCTTTTAATTTACCTGTATAATGAAATCCTAAATGTCTCCTTTCTTTTCTCTTTGGTTGATCGTTTGTCCCTTCCAATGTTCTCCACAATGGTGATGATGAATATACGAGAAAATATTTTGAAAAGACAATTTGTAGTATTGTCACAATAATGCATGCAGACAAGTAGGGAGCTGGAATCGGATATATGGGTGTCTTATAAGAAATCATTTTCTCTTTCTTTTAATGGAAAAAAGCTTGTATGGAATGCGTACCCCAGCTCATTATATGGATAGTGAGGGGAATCCATAATCTTTGTCTAGCAAAAAAGGTCTGTGATAAATGCGTATGCAAACTGACAACATAACAATGGTTAGAAGCACATCAAGGTATCTTAGTGTTATGTGCGTACTCTGAATCACAATGGGGATGGTGAGAGGGACACATCAAGGTATCTTTTTCTTTAATAATAAGGTCTGTGGAAAATGCATACCCAGACTCACAATGTATACGGTTGAAGAAAGCACATAAAGGTATCTTTAAATCTCGCTTCTAGTTAGTATTCTATAGGCAATGCAATAATAGAGTGAATGGTAGAAAGACAATATGTCTTTTAAGAGGATATGGCGGAGCGTACCATTACTCACAGCAATCTATTGCGTCACACAAGTGACGTGTGGTGAGGTGAGGCAGTTGAGGCAGAGCCTTTCCTGTCATACTCCGGTATAAGCCAAAATTTTGACTATATGACAAATACAAGGAATATATTATAAATTTCGTCTTTGTATTATTCTAATCTTTTATAGTCAAAACTCTGGAGTAAAAAGTATGTGTGAGGCAGAGCCTCACCTGCCTACCTTTTCCGCACATCTCTGATCAAAACTTTCCAAATTTCCTGCAGTATACTGTATACTGCTGCACATCTGTATAATGCCCACATTAACCCTTGGGCTCATATATTGTGTTTAAACCTGGCTCTGGTACTAGCCAGTGCCTCCTAAGCGACTGCACATCCCAGCTTCACACCTGTATAAAAGTTTATTTCCCTTCACTAGGAAGGATATCATCCCTCTCCCATAGTTGGTATCATGTCCAGTATAATATATTTCGAGATTCCTATCACTTCCTTAGGACATGTGTGCTCAGAGTGACTTTAAATTAGAGATGAATGTGTTCGGTTTTAAGAGAACCGAACCCCCCCGAACTTCACAATCCAACCCAGTAAACAAGTGTGGCTCAGGACTTCCCACCAGACTCGGATCCCAGAACAAGGCAAAACGTCATAATCCAGCTGTCGGATTCTTGCGGGTTTTAGATTCCATATAAAGAGCCACGCATTGCTGCCATTTTCACTCCAGACTTGGAGACTGAGGGAGACAGACCTCTGTCTCTCTCTGTGGGTGGTATTGTTGGGTGGGGTCAGTGTGTGCTCTCTAGGAGTGCAGTTCTGTCACTTTGCCATCCTGTGGTGTTAGGGGTGCTGTCCTGTCACTGTGGTGTCATGTGCTGTTAGGGGTGCTGCTGCTGTACATGGGAGTTGCTGTCTTGGCTGTTACTGTGCTGAACAGGAGCACTGTCCTGTATGCTGAGAAAACACAGGGGTGCTGTGAAAATACAGGGGTGCCGGTTCTGTCCAGTGTGCTGTAAAAAATACAGGGGTGTTGTAAAGGTACACTGGCCCTGTCTTGTATACTGTAAAAATAGATGGGTGCTGTGAAAATAAATGTACACTGACAGTGTCTTGTATGCTGTAAAAATTCAGGTGTGCTGTGAAAATAAATGTACACTGGCCCTGTCTTGTATGCTGTAAAATCACTGGGGTGTTGTTAAAATACAGGGGTGCCAGTTCTGTCCTGTATGCTTTAAAAAAATACAGTGGTATGGTAAAGGTACACTGGCCCTGTCTTGTATACTGTAAAAATAGAGGGGTGCTGTGAAAATAAATGTACACTGACAGTGTCTTGTATGCTGTAAAAATATAGGGGTGCTGTGAAAACAAATGTACATTGGCCCTGTCTTGTATGCTGTAAAAATTCAGGTGTGCTGTGAAAATAAATGTACACTGGCCCTGTCTTGTATGCTGTAAAATTACTGGGGTGTTGTTAAAATACAGGGGTGCTAGCCCTGTCCTGTATGCTTTAAAAATACAGTGGTGCTGTGAAAATAAAGGGGTGCTGGTTCTGTCTGTATCCTGTAAAAAATACAGCAGTGCTGTGAAAATAAATGTACCCTGGCCCTGTCCTGTATGCTGTAAAAATACAGCAGTGCTGTGAAAATAAATGTACCTTAGCCCTGTCCTGTATGCTGTAAAAATACAGGGGTGCTGTTGTTAAAATAAAGGTACACTGGCCCTATCTTGTATGCTGTAAAATACAGGGGTTCTGTGAAAATAAATATATACTGGCCTATCCTGTATGCTGTAAAAATACAGAGGTGCTGTTGTTAAAATAAAGATACACTGACCTTGTCTTGTGTGCTGTAAATATAGGGGTGCTGTGGAAGTAAATGTACACTGGCCATGTCTTGTATGCTGTAAAAATACAGGGGTGCTGTGAAACAAATATGGAGGAAAAAATAGTGAAAGATCAGGAACCACTTCCAGTTCCTAGTACTAGAAATTATCTGATAAGATACGTAAAATTGACAATATGCCATTCATGACACAAAGTGGCAAGGAAAGGCTAAGGCCTTGGTCTATGCTCATGACTGGTGGCTCAACTTCTCATGAAGACGGAAGCCCTCCTCCCTCTCGAAAAATTAAAAAATAAAGCTTGTTAAAGCACAGGAAAAAACAACTGTGCATTCAGAGATATCACAAATCCCCAAGGAGAGTCCATGTGTGTCCACGGTTGTGATGTCTAGGCCTGACCTTCCCAAGACTGTATGGGAAGAGGAGGCTCCTACCACCATTTGCATGCACCCTGCATCTGCTGGGAGGATGACTGCCAGTCCAGTTGCTGATATTGATGTTGTCACTGTAGAAGTACAGCAGGATGAGGAGGATATTGGTGTAGCTGGAGCTAAGGAGGAAGTTGACAATGAGGATTCTGATGGTGATGTGGTTTGTTTGAATAAAGCACTAGTGGAGACCATTGTTGTCCATGGGATGAAAAAGACAATTGTCATGCCTGGGTAAAATATAAAAAAATCCACCTCTTCAGTGTGCAATTATTTCTCTGTAAGGATGTGGATGTAAACCTGAAGGAGGTGAGGAATCGGAGGATGAGGATGACATCTTGCCTCTGTACAGCCAGTTTGTTTAAGGAGAGATTAATTCCTTCTTTTCTGGTGGGGCCCAAACAAACCAATCATTTCAGCCACAGTCGTGTGGCAGATGCTGTCACTGAAATGATTGGTTTGTTAAAGTGTGCATGTCCTGTTTATACAACATAAGTTTGGGTGGAAGGGCCCAAGGACAATTCCATTTTACATGTCTTTTCTTTGCAACATCAGTCCAGGAGTGCTGCCCCACTGCTATTTAAGTCCAGGGGTGCTGTTGCCTGTCTGCTGTGTTGTGTAATTCTCCAGGGGTGCTGCCTATGCTGTATAAGTCCAGGGGTGCTGCCTATCTGCTGTATAAGTCCAGAGTCATTGTTGTATAATTCCAGGGGTGCTGCTGTACTTGATCCTAGGTTTAAATAAATGCTTAGAGCAAAATATGAAACAAGATTCAAAATCACAACCAGACTTGTGAAAAAATATAGCTGCAAAGGTGGACATGGAAATTACAATTTTGATGAACTGTTTTCCAATGAGACCACATTTGTGGCCAAAGCCAGTCAGACTCAGAAGAGACAGAATCATAATCCAGCGGAATTGCCAGAGAAAACTAGATTTTCAAAGCACACATATGTCTATATGTCTGCCATATAATTCCAGGGGTGCCCTGTCTGAACCTGCTCATCTAAATCTTCTAGTTTGCACTGTGTACCCAGTATTAGAGAGAGGTTTGAATGGCTCCAATTAGTCAGCCTTAATTTTGATTTATTATTAATGTTTTACATGTTGGAAGATGCTCATTTGTTGTACAGGGTTCTTCTCCTTTATGTTGTAAATGTTTTCTCCTTAATAATTATACAATGTAAGGGCTGCATAGGGTTATCACAAGACCTCACGGTTATAGAAGTACAGAGTTTCAGTGATCTTGCATTACATCAGCTTTTCATTGCACTGCAGCACTAGATGGGCAAGGAGCTCCTGTGAGGCACAAACAGTTAGTGAATAAGACCCGGTATGGAGTCTCATGGTGGCTTACAGCCAGGAACATGTCTGGCTTGCCAGGCTGAGGCATGCTGTTGGGACAGAGGTTAGCATTGCTTCCTCCCACAGTCCTACTTATAGTATGAAAATGAGTTTTGACTGTATAGTGGTAAACTCTACTAGGGCAGGGGCTCGAAAACATAAATTCACTGCACAGTCCTGCTTAGTACTGTACCAAATTTACCCAAACTCAACTTGCCCGATCCGAGGCTGCTGTGGGGGCTCACAAAGGGATGCTAAAACATCTAAGGAGATGCTTTATTTAAAAATAAAATATGAATAAAATAAACAAGACACACAGGTATGCTCACATGCATGTAACTGGGACACACAGGTATGCTCACATGTATGTAACTGGGAGCTGTGAAAAATGAAAATAAGGCATCTGCCACAAAATATGTTAATAAAAATCCAATA